>NC_045426.1:578132817-578330317 GCF_902635505.1 Sarcophilus harrisii | reverse complement strand
TTCTTGATAATTACGTGCAAACAAATGTTCTGTCTTGTCTAAACTGAGTGGAATTTTCACTCAACTTGGTTGATTTTAGGCCTATTAAGCTTGGTGGTCCATTTGAATTAAATCTCCCTTACCTGGATGCCTATGTATGCTGTTTCCCCACTTAGGAACTGATATTCACATAACCAGGGCCTGTCTAAGCCAGACCTTTGCACCTTATGAAAGATGATTTTTGGCACCTACAGGATGTGCTGACAGATCAGAGATGTGAGACCAAGATTTGCAAATAAATCAATCAGTTCCAGCTATTTAATTTAATTTATTCTGTTCAATTGATTTAATTATTTTATTCTAGTAATTTAACCTTCCATTCCTTTTCCTTTACACAAGATTCTCCCAAGCCTGTAATGCTCTCTTTTGGAGTATCTCAGTAGAATTATGTTCATTGTTTAGTGATTTTTCAGTCATGTCCAACTTCTTGTGACCTCATTTTGGGTTCTTTTGTTTTTTGTTCTGGGATTTTTTGTCAAAGATACTGAATTGAACCTGCATTTTTGATTTCCTTCACAAGCTAATTGTACAATATTTCAGAGTCTGATTCTTTTTCTACAGCAAAATAACGTTTTGGTCAGGTATACTTATTGTGTATCTAATTTATATTTTAATATATTTAACATCTACTGGTCATCCTGCCATCCAGGGGAGGGGGTGGGGGGGGGTAAGAGGTGAAAAATTGGAACAAGAGGTTTGGCAATTGTTAATGCTGTAAAGTTACCCATGTATATATCCTGTAAATAAAAGACTATTAAATAAAAAAAAAGAAAAAAAAAAAGAAATTACTTCTTAATAATAAGAACAATCCAGAAGTGTAATAGCTTGCTTTAAGAGGTAATGGGTTTTACTTGACTAGGTCTTCAAGGAGAGGTTAGATAACCAATTCATTAGCATACATTACTGGAGAATTTGCTATGTTTCAGATGTGCTCTGCTTTGGTCATATGAAAATAAAAATGAAACAGTTCCTGCCTTCAAAAAAAAAAAAAGATACTGAATTGATTTGCTGATTATTTCCCCAGCTCATTTGACAAATGAGCAAACTGAGGCAAATAAGATTAAATCACTTGTCCAGGGTCATACAGCTTTGTACATATCTGGGGCTGAATTTAAACTCATGAAGATCAGTCTTTCTGGTCCCAAGCCCAGTGCTCTATCCACTATGTACAGTGGTTCTCAAAGTGTGGTGCAGTGAATCCTGGAGGGTCTCTGAAATCCTTTCAGAGGGTCTACAAATTCAAAATTAGTTTTTTTTTCTATTTATGATAAATATCTATTATGTAACCCATATAAATAAAAACTCTTTGGATATATTCTCAATAGTTGCTAATATTGTAAAGATACTGAGAAAAAGAGTTTGAGAACCACTGACTATGTATATATGTAAATATGTGTCTAGACATAGATAGATACATAGATAGTAGATAGGTAGTTCTGTGCCACCTAGTGGCCCCTACATAGAATCATATATTCATAAATTTCCTAGCATCACCTTCTATGGAATTCTTCAAGTGGCTAATACTCTTTCTATCCCCTCTGCATTGTTTTGTATATAAAATATTTGTACTTGAAATTGTGTCTACAAAATATTCATGCATTTTGTTTATTAATCTCTTTGTATATAATCTCTATTTACTTATGAGTATACATATTGTTTCCCAATTTGAATGTAAACTCTTAGGTGTGAGCACTTAGCTCAATGCCTAGTACATATTAAGCACTTTATGAATGAATGAACGAATAAATGAATGGAGTTAAGCATTTATTCAGTTTCTTTAGCTTGCCTAGTTGTTTATTGCTCAGAACATCAATACAAATAACAATAAGAATTTCAACCAACTAATGGTAACTAACCTATGAAAAAATTAGTGTGGTTACATGTTTAACCTATATTGGATTATTTGCTGTGTAGGGGAGGAGTGTGGGGGGAAGAAACAGAGAAAAATTTGGAAAATGAAGCTTTGCAAGGGTGAGTGTTAAAAACTATCTCTGCATGTATTTTGAAAAATAAAAAGCTATTATTAAAAATTAGTGTAATTAGTATTGTTGTAGAGATGTGATTATTATCAAATAATTTGATATTATTTTTGTTGTTCTTCCAAGTATATGATTTCATCAATATAAGGAGCACACAGTTTGGAAACTACTTTCACTGTGACTAATTTGCAATTCATATGTAATTTAGCAGCTCTGAATGTTGCCTGGCTACTAAGACATTAAATGACTTGTCAGTAGTCTCAAAACCAGAATGTGTCAGAGGCAGAAATGGAACTCAGTTCTCCCTGATTAAAAAGCCAAGTCTTTCTTCAAGAAACCACATTCTACCATGATTGTCTGGCCTCACAACAGCTAAGGAAAAAGTTACAGCAGCAATAGAAAAATAATATAGCTACTGTTTGTACCATTGCAAGATGTAATCAGGGGCAGATGGATAGAGTGCCAGGTTTGAAGTCAAGAAGATTCATCTTCAATTCAGATCCAGTTTCAGATGTGGGCAAGTCACTTAACCTTGTCTACTTCAGTTTCCTCCTCATCTATAAAATGAGCTGGAGAAGGAAATGACAGTCTTTGCCAAGAAAATCAAATGGGATCACAAAGGCTTCCGACAAGACTTAAAAATGATTGAATTACAAAGAATATAATCAATCTACTATCAATAAGTATCTTTGGTATATTAGGTGTTGTGCTAAGTATGAGGTTTATAAGAATGAAAAAAAGAAATATTCTAATGTAGAGAGACAGACAAGTATAGACATACATAAAGAGAATAAACACAAAGTAGTTAAACAGTATAATTTAGGAAAGATGGCACTAGTCATGGCAGGTCAGGAAAGGCTTCATAAAGAAAGTGAATTTAAAAGAAGAGAAGGAATCTGAGTCAGAAGTGAGGTAAATGATGAAAAAAAGATCTTTCAGGAAATCATGAAGGAAAACTGCCCTGATGTCCTAAAATCAGAAGATAAAATAGCCATTGAAAGAATTCACCAGTCACCTCCTGAAAGAGACCCTAAAACAAAAACTCCAAGGAATATCTTGGCTAAATTTCAGAACTATCAGACCAAGGAAAAAAATATTACAAGCAGCCAGAAAGAAACAATTCAAATACCAAAGAGCCACAATTATGATTACTCAGGACTTAGCAGCTTCTACCTTAAAAGATCGAAGGGCTTGGAATCTGATATTCTGAAGGGCAAAGGAACTTGGATTACAGCCAAGAATAAACTATCCAGCTAAAATGAGCATTATCTTTCAGGGAAGAAGATAGATATTCAATGATACAGGTGAATTTAATTTATTTCTGATGAACAAAAGTGAGGCAAGGGGAATGATCCCTGCTAAATTTTTTGATATGACTCCTGCATTTCTCTTAGATGATCTTCATGCTTCTTATTGAATCCTGGAAGATCTTCCTATCTAGCTTGATTTCAAAACAACCATTCATATATAGGGGCTGCATATGATAAATATTTGAGAAGGAAAGAAGATGATGGCTGCCAACTGATTTCTAAACTGTCCATAAACCAGTTGTCTTTGGGGGAATGTGACTATTTAGGTGATGAAGAAGAACCCTGACTAAGCCAGGGGGCATTGCACTGTCTTGGTTTCCTCCAGGACTTTTTCTTGACTGGGGATGTTTTTATGGGCTTCTGCCAATGCAATGAACCATGAAAAAATATCAGAAAGCATGAAAATGGTATGTACAATCCATTTTTCTCCTCCCTAGTCCCCCAGAGTATATATATGTGAATTGTGTTGTGGCTGTGTGTAGACTATAGTGATGTTTGGTAACTTCCCTTGTGGTAGAGGGCCAGCTCTCCAGGATGATCATGACTCTGGAGACAATATGATTTTTCACACATGACCTAAACCTTCTGAAACAGTCATTTTATCAAAACTCTGCTCCTTTGCCTTAATTCCATGTTTGAAAGTTAAAAGAAGATATTACCTATTGTCCCCACTCTTTTACTTCCACTGGAATATAGTACAATGCAGGGGGCAATGCCCTGAAAAAAACTCGATTTCTAAATGTAGCTACTGTTGACACAAAAAATTGGTCCCTATTACTATTTTTCAGTCATATCTATTTGTGATCTCTTTTGGGGTATTCTTGGCAGAAATACTGGGATGGTTGCCATGTATTTCTCCAGCTCATTTTGCAGATGAGGAAACTGAAGCAAACAAGGTTGATTGATTTGCCCAGGGTCATACAACTAATAAGTGTCTGAGGCTAGATTTGAACTCAGGAAGATGAGTTTTACTGACTTCCTCCATCTGTTTTCTTCCCTTTTTTCCCCTTTCCTCCTTTTTTCTTCCTCTCTTCCTCCCTCCCTTCTTTCCTCCCTTCCTTCCTTCCTCCCTTCCTTCCCTCCTTCCTCCCTCCCTCCTTCCTCCCTCTCTTCTTGCCTCCCTCCCTCCCTCTTCCTTTCCTTTCTCCCTCCCTTCCTCCCCTCTTTCCCTTCCCTCCCTTCCTCCCCTCTCTCCCTTTCCTCCCTCTCTTCCCCTTCCTTCCTTCCTTCCTTCCTTCCTTCCTTCCTTCCTTCCTTCCTTCCTTCCTTCCTTCCTTCCTTCCTTCCCTTCCTCAGGGGCCAAGGCATTATTTGTGTGTAAGAAAGCTTTACATTAGTGACAATTAAAGCTATAGAAGCTGAGTTTGAATTGTCAGAGAGAGAGGACCCAGAGGCAGAGGGAAGTTCTGAGGAATAAATCTGAGGGTTCAGGTATTAAGGGATCTTCCAGTATAAAATTTTCTGGGGTGTGATGGACAAATTCAGAGGAGTGAAGCCTGTTGGGAAATGAAGAGATAAATGGCCTAGTGCCCTCAAATGCAGATTCTACATATAGAAAAAAAAAGTAAAGGGTACAATTAGATGGACTCTGATATCCCTTTCAGCTACAAATCATAGGATCATAGTGGTCACAGGTCTAACTATTGAATATATGTCCCCTTTAGCATGCCGCTAAGGGATATGTCTTTTTCTAATATTATTGATTTAATCAGTTATGTTTCCTACCTCTCCCTTCACTAAAAATGCTTTTAATTTGTTCCCCATTTCCATTTAACTAATTAATATGAAACCAATTAATATCAATTAGTTTTAAAAATTTATTTTATTTTTAATTTATGAAATAAAACAAGCATTTCCATCCTATAATATAATTTTTAAAAGAGAGAGAGAGAATTGGTTGCAAAAAAGGAATGTTTTTTGCAAAGATCAGCAGGAACAGAAGTATAAATATTAACACCTGGGGATGCACTCTACTTTATTCCACCTCGATCTCCGGGAAGCATGGGCTTACACTTACAATAGCAGGGATATGCACTTTTAACTTTATGATGGCTTCAGGTGAGAGAGAATCTGAGGCCCTTCCATAATTTGGGAACCCAGATTAGATCATCCTCCTGAAAGGTGAGCTAGTATAGAAAGAGCAAGACTAAGAGATTCCCTTTTGTTAGTTAATGCCTTTTAAATAAACCCCAATTTTAGTTCTAGATCCAATTTTGGACTGGCTCATCTTCACAATCTGGTAAAACATCAGAACCTGGTAGAAAATATTTCCCCTGGCTCATGCTCACCAGCATCTAATGATAATAGGTATATCAAATTATAGCTCATTTTTAAAAAATCTTTTTGATCAAATTTGATAACTTTTTTTTACCTCTGGATCCCATGATCCTATGACTTTCTTGGGAGACAATTCTGAGTGTGACTTAATATAAGTCATAGAAAATAAAATATTATTTTGGGATGTTGTTTTCAGCTATTTCAGGACCAGAGACCTCACAGAATGATAATAACCAGCATCCAGGCCTCAAATTGTCTGAAAGCTAAGTATCCGCTTATATCATGGAGAAAGAAGTACTTGGTCTTGAACAAATAGAAAATGATTTGGGGAGAGACACTTTATGGTAATAACAGACACATCAGGTTTATAGCTTGCTATTATAAGACTAAATTACTTAGGGACCAAGTTTGAAGATGTTCAGGATTGGTCTTTATCTTCAATTACTGTCAGATGAGGCTTCATCAAGCTCCAGGTGCCACACTTTAAGTTGTCCAATGAAAAAAGATCATACTGTAGAAATAAACCAGTGAATTTCCGAATGGAAATTAAATATGACCATCTAAAAGGCTGGAATAGGTTGCTGGGAATTGAGAGAAAAAAACCACTATCCTGGAGTCTACTTCCCAACCTCATCTTCATAAGCTTGTTTATATCCCACCAAGGATTCTTGAAAACACAAATCAATAGCCTGAGTCTTGTTCAGACTCATCATTCCAATGCAGTTAATTGCAGAGCACTTCACCTTATTGCAATCACAGGTGGCACAAACAGTAAAATGTATTTCAAAGATGACAGGGCTAAATGTGGCTCCCATACCAGAAAAACCATCACTTAACTGTTTTGACATTGAAAACTAGTTTGCCTATGACAAAAGACAAGATGAGTTTTATATGTTGGAGAAAAGAAAGGATTTTTAAAGTTTTACAAATGATTTAAAATCAAAACTGCCACATCTCAACTTCAAAGAATTATAGAGTTGGTGGTGCTTTAGATATCACCCAACTTACCTATTGTTATTAGATAATAATGCATATGACAAAAGACTTAAGTTAAAAGAAAGCTCAGTGGCCATCAAAACTAATCCAGACCTACAAAGGAACCCCCTCAATAGCATCCCCCAAAAAGTCATGGAGAAGAATTAGAACATCTAAATTTGTACCTGAAGTGTAATCTCTACTTGAACATTGTTTGAAAGAAATATCATCACTTCCATGTGTGACCCATTCCACTTTTGGGCAACTCTAAATTTTACTAATCATTTCGTATGTAGAGCTGAAATTCACCTCTGTACTTTCTATCATTTCCTTCTAGTTTTACTCTCCAGGACCATCCCTTTTCACATGACAGCCCTTCAAATACCTGAAGATGAATATTATATCCCTTCTAAGAATTATCTTCTCCAACACTATAGCAAGATTATGTGATGATTAACTGTGATGGACTTGACTCTTCTCAGTAATGCAGTGATTAAGACAGTTCCAATATGGCATGGGAAATGCCATTTGCATCCAAAGAGAGAACTATGGACACTGAATATGAATCTAAGCATAGTATTTTCACCTCTTGTTTGTTTGTTTTTTTTCTTATGGTTTTCTTCTTTTTAGTCATACAAAATAACAAATAAGAAAATATGTTTAAAAAGATTTCATATATTTAACCTATGTTGGAGTGCTTATTGTGTTGGGGTGAAGATAGAGAGGGAAAAATTCGGACCGCAAAGCAATGTTGGAAACTATCTTTACATATATTTTGGGGAACAATACTATTGAGAAAAAAGAATTCTCTTCTCCAGACTAAATATTTCCAATCACGTCAATTTTTTTCCCCATGGCATGGTTTGGGAACCTTCAACAACCTTATTGAGCATCTTTGGTCATGTTCCAGCTTGATACTATCTTTCCTAAAATACAGTGGACAGAATTAGGCAAGGCAACAAGTATTTATTAAGCACTTATTATGCTTCAGGCACTTGGTTAAGTGCTGAGGATAGAAATAAAAGCAAAAAAGGTATTTGTTCTCAAGGAGTTTAAATTCCAAGGTAGAAGACAACCTAGAAAAGGGAACTGAAAAGGGCAAAATTGAGGAGAGATAGTGGGTACGCATGTGGACAAAGTTCAGGAAGTTAGGAATTCACTGATATGAGAAGGTTGGAATGACAGATGCAAGAAGAAATGGTAGATAAAGTCTGTGGAATAGAATCCATTCTCCAACACTAAAATTTTAAGTCAGAAACAGTCTTATTTAAACTTTCTATTTCTCCCAGTGGCTAGAGGAACACAGCGGGTGTTGAATAAATGCTTAATAAATGTTGAATGCTGAAAACACTCTGGGTGTACTCTGGCAAGGGCAGAGCTCAGGAAGAAAATCATTCATCATCTTGTGCTCCCCCCTAAGTGTGGTTGTCCCCAAAGGCTCTGTCATGGGCTTTTTTTCTCTCTCTACTTTTTTTTCTTTGATGATCTCATCCACTCCCTACAAATCACACTTAAGTGAATAACTCCTATCAAGTGACACCTCCTACCCTCCAAATCCTCCCAGAACTCCAACTGGGCATCCTCAAATACTTGTTTGACATCTCTGCTTATTAGTCTTATTATCTCTTAAAACTGAATTCACCTTGCTTCTCAAAACCAGTAAAGGGCTTTCCATTCATTAATGAAGCTCAAAATATTGGTGATATCTTTTATTCTTCCTTTTCTCTCAACTCCCATAGAATATCAGTGCAAAATTTCATTGATTCTTCCTTCACATCATATTTCTCATCAATTTCTGTTTTCTAACTTTATTTGGCTACTGGTCTAATCCAGCTTTTCACCTCCCTCTTGAACCCAGTTACTTTACTTGGATCTACTTCTTCCATTTCAATCCATTTTTCCCCCCTCACATAGCTATGAAAATGCAGATTAGATAAAACGCTGCACTTGGAGTAAGGAAGAGTCTGGTTCAAATCCCTCCTTAGTCACTTATTAACCATGTGACCCTGGGCAAGTCATGCAACCTCTTTCAGTCTCAGTTTGCTCTTTTGTAAAAATGGGGATAATAATAAAACCTAACTCACAGAATTGTTATTAGGATGAAATTAGATAATATATGTAAAGTGCTTTGTAACCTTTAAAGCACTATATAAATAATAGCCATTATTCTTCAGTCACAGATATGATCATAGCTCAGCAACCTTTAGTGGCTCCATATTGCCTTGGTTGAAGAATGGGGAATAAGATCCAACCTTTTTAATTTTTACAATGTTTCCTAGGCTAGCTTTCCACTCTTACTTCAAATTACTCCTTTTCACATACTCTATCTATGTACACATCAAGTTGGACCACCAGATGGTGGTCTCCTACCTCCATGCATTCACATATCTGGGATATACTCCTTTATTTTTATTTTGACTTCTTAGAATCTTTACCTTTCTTCAAGGATGTTAGTAAACATAACTGTGAATGTAAATGAGATGAACTCTCCCATAAAATGGAAGTGGATAGCAGAGTGGATTAAAAATCAGAATCCTATAATATGTTATTTTGAAGCATAAAGACACATACTCAGAGTAAAGGTGAAAGGTTGGAGCAGAATATATTATGATTAATCTGAAGTTTTAAAAGAAAAGCAGAGATAGCAATCTTAATTGAAGACAAAGCAAAAGCAAAAATATATCTAATTAAAATAGATAAGGAAGGAAACTACATCTTGCTAAAACGATAGCATAGATCATGAAATAATATCAATATTACACATATTTGTACCAAATAGTATAGCATTCAAATTCTTAGAGGAAAAGTTAAAGTGAGTTACAGCAAAATTATACTGGGGGAAATCACAATATTCCCCTCTCAAAAGTAGACAAATCTAATCACAAAATAATCAAGAAAGAAGTTAAGGAGAAGTTAGATATGATAGCCCTCACTGACTATGCATTAAGACTTTAAAAACTCACAATCAAATGTAGAAAGGCAGAAATATTAAATGCATTATTTTTAGATCATGATGTAATAAAATTTATATATAACCATGGGTCATGGAAAGATAGATTAAAAATTAAATGGAAACTAAATAGTTTAATCCTAAAGAATGAGTGGGTCAAACAATTAATTTCATTAAAAAGAATTACAATAGAGGGGATGCAGCCAAAGCAGTACTTGTGAGAATCTTTATATCTTTAAATGTTTACATGAATAAAATAGAGAAAAAGCAGATCAATGAATTAGGCATGAAACAACAACAACAACAACAAAAAACTAGAAAAAGAACAAAAAATTTAAAATCTCCAATTAAACACCAAATTAGAAATTCTGAAAATCAAAGAAGAGATTAATAAAAATTGAAAGAAAAATGTTGAACTAATAAATAAAACTAAGAGCTGGTTTTATGATAAAACCAATAAATAAATCTTTGTCCAATTTGATATAATAAAAAAAGAAAGATTAAAAACAAATTACCAGTATCAAAAATGAAAAGGGTAAATTCATTACCAGTGAAAAGGAAATTAAAGCAATAACCAGGAGCCCAACTCTATGCCAATAAATCCAACAACCTAAGTAAAATGGATGAATATTTGCAAAAAATATAAATTTCCTAGATTAACAAAAGAGGAACTAAACATATTTAAATGATCCCACTTTAGAAAAATAAATTGAACAAGCCATCAATGAACTTCTCAAGAAAAAAAAATCTCTAGGTCCAGATGGATTTACAACTGAATTCTACCAAACATTTTAAGAATAATTAATTATAATATTATATAAACTATTTGGAAAAATAGATAAAGAAATCCTAGCAAACTACTTTTATGACCCTAATTTGATGCTGATACCTAAACCAGGAAGATCCAAAACAGAGAAAGAAAATTATAGAACAATTTCCATTATAAATATTGATGCAAAATTTAAAAATAAAATATTAGCAAAGAGATTGCAGCAATTTATCATATACTGTGAATAAAGGATTTATACCAGAACTACAGGCTGGCTTAACATTATTTCAATGAAAACTTTATTCAAGGATCTTCTCAAGTATCACTTCTTCCCTGTGAATTCTTTCCTTATAATTGCAAAGTATTGTTCATCCTCAAAGAATTTTCACTTTGCCTCTATGGTTTCCTACCACATGTTGTAAGATATATCCTCAAGCAAAATATAAGCTTTTTGAGAGCAGGGTTCATAGTATTTTTTTTTTATTTTTGTGCCTCCAAGGCCAACAATTGTATGCTTTACACATATTATATGTTTATTAAATGTTTTTGAATTGTGGAGCTGTGGTAGACAGATGTGTCAGAGGGTTGCTCACAAGGCAGCATGATGGAACCATATGGCAGCCAGACCAAACCAAATGCTGGTTCCTTGAACCATTTATTGCTGTTGTTTGTGTCTTATTTTGTAATGTCCTTTCAGACTATGAGGGCTCAACAACAACAACAATAATACTAGCTAACATTTATTTAATACCTATTATATGTGGCAGGCATTATTCTAAGCATTTTATAAATGTTTTCTCATTACTCACAACAACCCTGCAAGGTAGAGGCTATTATTAAGAAATTATTTTATTTTAGAAATGAGGAAACTGAGGCCTACAGAGATTTAATGACTTGTCCAGGATCACACAGACAGCAAATATATAAGGCTGAATTTGAATTTAGGTATTCCAGGCTCTAGCAAGTATCTCAGTCCTTTGTACCACCTCCTCCTAGGGAAAATGTTTGAAAATTGTGTTTTTCTGAAATAAGTGGGCATTTGACATAAACCTCATCACGCTGACTAAAAGGCTTTAGGGTTCAGTTAACGCTCTAGAATTTTCAGCAGCTCATCTAGCACAATGCCCTTCATTCAATAGATACCTAATAAGCATATTAACAACTGAACAAGTGATTTGCCTGAATTTTGTGTAAAATCTACAGAATCCAGACATTACCATAGGATGGGCTCTGCACAGAATATATGTGCCTTTAGTTGTCTATGTTGATGATCTTGGTCTCAAACTAATAATTTATTTAAATATCCTCATTAGTGGCTATCATTGCAGCTGAAGGAAGGTTTAAAAAATTAGTTGTGGGAAAAGAGATGCTAACACCAGTATAATTTCTATCACTGTTAGGTTCAACAAGTTTAATTTTTCTGTGATTTTGTTGTTCAGTCATGTCTAACTATTTGTGACTCCATGGACCACAGCATGCCAATACTGGACACGAAGATTTTTTGGCAAAGATACTGAAATGGTTTGCCATTTCCTTCTCTGGTGGATCAAGACAAACAGAAGTTAAATATTTTGCCAATGGTCACACACCTACAAAGTGGTTGAGGCTGGATTTGAACTCAGGTTTTCCTGACCCCAAGCCCAATGATCCATCCTCTAAACCACCTAGTTGTCTCTTTTATATGATGATACCTATTAAATACAGTAGCTATCAATTAAACAGATAACAAATGCTAGCACAGGTACCCTCTTTTACTTTTATTGAACTTTGATGATAACTAAACCAGGAAGAGCCAATACAAAGAAAGAAAATTATAGACCAATTTCCATAGTGAATATTGATGTAAAAATTTTAAATAAAATATTAGCAAAAAGATTGCAGGATACTTATTTCACTTAGCCTCTGGGGACATTCAAGTTAAAAGAACAGAGAGCTTTGGGAGAAATTAAATTATTTGGAACTGCAAATTCCTTGAGTTAAAGAACAGGATTATATTTGTTTGATGTTGGTTACTAAGCTCAGGCATAGGAGGTAACAATGGAAAAAGTACTGACCTGTCTCTGGTCAGAGGAAATTGAGAGAAAATAATAAGTGAAGGTGAGAAGAAACAAATGGCCTCTGAGCTTGGAGCGTGAGCTTCATGGCTTTGAAAGTAGAATTGGGAGTAATATTAGTCCAGTGGTAGAATTTATTCCTGTCCTATTTGTCTAGGTGATAACATATGGTACTAACCTGCTACCAGGATTCTCAGCAAACTAAAGAAGAGAACAAGGATCTTTTCCAACCTTTTCCATAACCATTGGCATGGTCAGAACTCATCTTTAGCCTTTTTAAATGATTATATCAGTATTTCCGACAAGTCAAACTGCATGTTCAATAATTTATCTGGCTCTAATTTTTCTTCTTTAGATAGCCAAGGAGTCGTGCCTTCTAATATATTTAAGATCCTAGCGATCTGCTTCCAAGTTACCAACAAACCTTGCTTCTTTATTAACCTAACTATGCATTCTGCATATTTCCCTTGGGGTGGGGAAGGCTCTTTTCTTAGTATTTGCTCCATTTCAGCTAAAAAACCAAAAGTGACTAGCTTAGCTCTTACCAAAGTTTTCTGCTTGTCTATTTTTATACTGACCCTATTTCTGGGTCATGGGGACTTCTCCACTGAATTCACGATCTTGTCAGTTGAACTGCTGAGTGTAGACCCTTATGTTCACATTCGGGCGCCAAAATGTAATGTTTGGATTAGCTCTCTGTTATAGTCTGACCTAGTCTCAGTCTGACCCAGTCTCCTCCAGCAGTCTGACAGTCTGCCAATCTCAGCCAATCTCCCTTCTAGTCTGACTTTGTCCCCAATTTAAATACCCTATTATAATTACATCATTGAAATATACTGAATATGTGTGAACTAGAGAACCATTACATCACCATACAAAGTACTAAGTTTATATGTGAATTAGAGAACCATTATCTCATCAATTCCACTGAGATAACACCTTGTTTCAAGTTTACTTCTCCAGAATTCTGACTCTTTACAATAATCAATGGCCCAACAGAGTCAGATAGCAAGAATATGAGGGATGCCCACAAACTTTCTTCACTGGTTTTATTCAGAAGTTTGATAACAATGTGATGTCAAGATGTCCCCTGAAGAGAGTGAGTTGATGTGCTGTGACCTCAAACAAAGAAGAAAAAGATTCTGTAAGAACAAAGAGAAGTGTATTCAAGAGTACACCAGTGAGAAATTGGAGCACGTGTTTTTGTTATTACACAATATTCAAGGCAATTTCTTTCACATCCTTTTATCTCATGTAATCTTCACAACAACCCAGACACTATTTTTCCATTTCACATATAAAGGAGCTTTAATTTATGCCCAGATCACTTAAGGATGGAGACACCCACATAAGAGACTCCAGGAACCTCCTTCTGGGAAAAGACATTCTGTATTCCCTTATCGTGTGATTACCTTCAAGAAGCATCTTTTTTCTATTGGTTGTATAGTTATCAGAGCTGACTACCTTAAATTTAACTGAGGGAAACAAGATCATTTTTTTTTCTGGTGTCATTGAAGGGTGGAGGTCTTGTTCACCAACAACATGGGCACCAAAAAATAAGCTGGGGAAGGACCTGAGGGTTACCATCCTATTCCCTTTAAGATTCCAAGAAAAAGGCTTAGGGTTTTGTTCTGTTTGTCAGTCCTTTCCAGTTCTAGATGGGTCTTGCAGCCAGGAACTCAAGTCTTAGAGCCAGGATTTCTGGCCAGATGTTGCAACCAGTTCAGCAGGAAACCTTGAGAAACTGAATGGAAGTCAGCCCAGGGAGGCTTTGGATTTAGAATTTGCAGAACCAGTGCAATATAGAAAATGAGTTGAACAGTGAATCTAAACTCCCCCAGTAGAAACTGAGCAGGTATAGGGAATAATATCTTTTCCCCTTCCTCCTCAAGCATTGGAAGGAAATGTTTACATGTTCTTTTCTATTATATCTTTAAAGTAAATATTACTTTGTAAAAGTTAATATAATTGAGGGCTAAAATTCCCTAAAAAATGAGGGAACATCATAAATAGGGGCTTGAAACAATGGCAGAGACTAAACTCTTCCCAGATCTTTTGGTGTGTCAGAGAACACTGAGGAAGAGGTGAAAGATGGCTAGTCTTCAGACAATGGAGGCCAGAAAGACACTACTATATAAGGAATGAGGAAAGACACTCTTAAAGAAGTCAGATGACTTTCCTATTGTCAAAAAACTTAGGTCATTGCACTCCTTATTATAATGGTTCACAGTAGTTTTTTATTCTGCTATCAGTTTAGAGAGACAGACATTAGGGAGCTCCAAATGCTGCTTGGCCATGCTTTAGTCCATTTTCCTAGCAGCATGTAGACAAGAATTCAATGTAAACAGAATTTAGACTTTAATTCTAAGTAATAATAATCAACAGGCACTTATTAAACCTCTACTATGTGACAAGAACTGGGTTACATGCCAGGAATACAAAGACAAAAATGAAATAATCGCTGCACTCAAGGAGCACACATTCTATGGAGGAAGCCACATATACACATATAAGTATATGTAACACCTGTATGATATGAATTGATATTTGTGTAAAGCATGGGATAGAATCTACATATAAAAATATTTCCATGGAGTAGGGGAGACGAAGATAAGAGAACAGCCCCAACACTCATAATTAATGGACAGGGACCTCACTTAAATCCGGTCTTTCCCTGGTTCAGTTTGCATTTGCCTTACTGGTTTATTTCTATGTTATATATGGGCCTGTATACATCATATACAGATATATTTTTATAACCCCCCATATTTGTATATTCCCATGGAGTTTTAGATATTATATGTATATATACACACATATATGCATATATTATATTATATTATTTATATATAACACATATATGTGTATATACATATATAATTATATTCATATCACATATTTTATATTTCATTTCATTATGTTATACATCTTATCCTACATTTATGTATACAAATATATATATACTATAATGTTATAAGTGATATATAATATATACACAGAAATATGTCTCTATATATGTGTATATACAAAGTATATAATATGCCATATATGTGTATATACATATATACATGTATATATACATACATATGCACAATACAGTTTAAAGATTTTTGTTTCTGGGGATCTTACATTTTCTATGGAAGCATGACCTTGATATGCCATGCTTGTTTGTGGGAATTCCAACAGGATCAATATTCACGCTTATCCAAGTATCTCAGCTAGAACTGCTCAAATAATGCCTCTCTCACACATACATGTATATAAAATATATGTATGTGTTTTTTAATTTTTTTATTTTTCCTTAATTACGTGTTAAGACAATTTTTAAACTTTAAAAAAAATTTGAGTTCCAAAATCTATCCCTCTCTTTTTTCTTCCCTCTCCCTCAAGTAGTAAGCAATCAAATATAATTTCACCTCCCATCTCTTTAAAGGGATCAGAACCTTTCCCTCAAGTTTCTACTCACTGGGATCATTAATCATCCCAGATAAAGATTTGGTGGTCACTTGATTGTCTTTTGGTGTTGTAATTGTTTAGTATTGGACACAGAATATCCATAATAATGGGAGTAAGGGGGTAGTGTGTGTGTGGAATCTGAGTGGAAAGTAACCAACATAAACCAACATTGGGTTGCTTATGACTGCAGCCTGCTGTTCGACCTCTGTCTTTCTTTCTCCTAGCCAAGTACAAGTAGGGTGGGATCAAAAACTAATATCCCTTCATTTCCAAGTACCACCATTTTGCAGCTTCAGCCTCAGTCTGTGGGAAAGAGGGAATAGTGGTGCCAAGGAAACAGGGATTTGGAAATCACATGCCTTCTCCATCCTGCCCATTGTATTTCCTCCTTTGTGGAATCCAAGATGGAAGACCAGCTCTTGGCTTTCTCTTCCCAGATGCCTTTCAAAGCCATGTTCAAAAAGATATCACCAAACTGCTGAACTTGGGGGCAAAATCTATTCTTTACTCTGACATTTCTTCAGCAACACTTTCTGGGAGGGAAGCCACAGAGTAAAGGTTCTGCATCTACAAATTAGATAGAGGGTCTATTTTTGAGAAAACCTGTGTGTGTGTGTGTGTGTGTGTGTGTGTGTGAGAGAGACAGACAGACAAACAGACAGAGACAGAGAAGAAGGGACAAAGACAGACGGAGATGGAGAGAGGAAAGAGAGAAGAAGAGAGACAGAGAAAAGGAGACCAAGACAGAGACAGAAAGAGGAGGAGTGAGAGAGAAGAAAGAGAAGGGAAGAGAGAGACAAATAGAGAGACAAAGAGAAACAAAGAGAAAGGAGAGACAGACAGTGATAGAGAGAGGAGAGAGACAGACAAACAGACATAAAGAGGAGAGAGACAGAAAGAAAGAGGCAGAGAGACACAGAGAGAATACCTATTTATTTATCTACCTCTTGCTACTGGGAAAATCAGAAAAAGCTTTGGGTTAAGCTTTGAAAGAAACTAGGCATTTTTATAAAGTGGAGGTAAGAAGAGAGTATATTTCAAGCAAATAGCTCAAAATTATGTAATGTATGCAGAACATTTTACACACAGACTCACTTGATAATACAAAAGCTGGTGATGGATGTAGATGCCATTTTAATTCTCTTTTCACAAACGAGGATTTGAACTCTCACTGTTGCTTACAGTCACATAGCTAACAAATGTCTAAGACAACATTTGAACCCAAATCTTTTGTTAACTCTAAACTAAGAAGATGAAATCAGCATTTAGCCACTAAGTGTGGAAGGAGGGCATTACACTTTCTAACAGCCACCAGGGCAATTTGGTGTAGAAGAAACAAGGAGTTGTCACTTAGAAACAGCTTTTTGAGAAAGAGATGGAAAAAATTCAGGAAACTACAAATAGTTTACAAGTAAGGCCTCCTTTTCTGCCCTCATACAAACAAACCAGGTGGCTCAGTTCCATAACTCTGCATAGCACATTTGCAATGGGATAATGAAATCTTATTTTGCTTGCTTGGCTAATACTTGCTTTCCTAAAATCCTCCACTTGAACTTCTATTATTATCCAAGATGCATTTTTTGCCATGTAATTCAGTTATTTATATCTTATTGACCCAAGGGATTACTAAAGACTGTGAGCCATAATGGTGAATTCAACTTTGAATCAGAAATGTCTGAGTTCAAATCTCATGTTTGATGCTTACTAGTTTTAGGAACCTGGGCATTAACAATCTCTATGTACTTCAAGTAACTCCCCAGAACTTTTCAGCGTGGTACAATGGAAAGGGCAGCTAAGTGGGGTATTGGTTAGGGCAAAGATTCTTAAACCATGGTTCACAATTTATGGAATTACATAACAACGTGGAGATCATGAAAAATTAGGCAGCAGTAAAAGGTTTCTGAACACATTGACCAAGAATTAATTCAAAATCAACCAGATAATGAATCCAAGGTATTTCTAACAGTGCTTGCCCTTGTTGTATCATGCAATTTCATTGCAGTCTTAGTTCTCAACACACAATATGGGCACTTTGCATTGCACATGCATGAATGTCTGTTTCTTCATCTGTAAAATGAGTGGGAGAAAAAAATGGCAGAACACTCCAGGATGTTTTCCAAGAAAACCTCAAAGCAATCATGAAGGATAAAATATAACTCAACAATAGTGGAAATGGCATATGGGATTTGAAGCCAATGAATGTGGGTTCAAATCTCATCATTACCATTTACACCTGCATGCTCTATTTAAAAACTCCTCATAGCTCTGAACCTATGAATTATAATTATGTACCTATATCTACTGGTCCTGTATCACAAACAAGTAATTTAAGCTTTCTGAGATTTGATTTCCCTGGCTACAAAATAAGGATGCTTATATACTCCTTACCTCAGAGACTTGAGAGAGAAAAGGACTTTGTAATCTTTAAAGAAAGGGAGTTGATGGTGTTTGATATCCCCAACAATCCAGGGAAGTATATAGAACACAAATTAGCCATTTTGTGAGTTCTCATCCTGAGAAGAAATCAGATTCTTTGAATTTAGGGATATTGGATTGTAAACTGCTGAGGGCAGGAACTATGGCTCTGTATCTCCTGGTGCACTGTCTTATACATAATAAATAGATAAACATTTTTAAAAATGCTTTTTATGTGCTTGGTGGGCAACTCGGTTGCACAATGAATAGGGTCAGATCTGGAAACAGGAAGACTCAATTTTTTCCCCTTCCTTTTTTTTTTTTTATTATAGCTTTTTATATACAAAACATATGCATGGGTAATTTTTCAACATTGACCCTTGCAAAAACTTCTGTTTCAACTTTTCCTCTCCTTCCCTCCATCCCCTCCCCTAGATGGCACATAATTCCATACATATTAAATATGTTAAAGTATATGTTAAATACAATATATGTATACATATTTATATAGTTATCTTGTTGCACAAAAAAGATTGGATTTAGAGAGAAGGTAAAAATAACCTGAAAAGAAAAAAACAAAAAATGCAAGCAAACAATAACAGAAAGGGTGGAAATGTTATGTTGTGGTCCATACTCATTTCCCAGTGTTCTTTCTCTGGGTGTAGCTGGTTCTGTTCATTACAGATCAATTGGAACTGATTTGGATTCTCTCATTGTTGAAGAGGCCACATCCATCAGAACTGATCATGATATAGTATTGTTGTTGAAGTGTATAATGGTCTTCTGGTTCTGCTCATTTCACTCAACATCAGTTCGTGTAAGTCTCTCCAAGCCTTTCTCTATTCATCATGCTGGTCATTTTTTATAGAACAATAATATTCTGTAACATTCATATACCACAACTTATTCAGCCATTCTCCAATTGATGGGCATCCATTCAATTTCTAGTTTCTTGCCACTACCAAGGGCTGCCACAAACATTTTTGCACATACGGGTTCCTTTCCCTTCTTTAATATCTCTTTGGGATATAAGCCCAGTAGTAACACTGCTGGATCAAAGATATGCACAGTTTGATAACTTTTTGGGCATAATTCCAGATTGCTCTCCAGAATGGTTGGATCTGTTCACAACTCCACCAACAATGCATCAATGTCCCAATTTTCCCGCATCCCCTCCAACATTCGTCATTATCTTTTCCTGTCATCTTAGCCAATCTGATAGGTGTGTAGTGATATCTTAGAGTTGTCTTAATTTGCATTTCTCTGATTAATAATGATTTAGAGAACCTTTTTATATGACTAGAAATAATTTCAATTTCTTCATCTGAAAGCTGTTCATATCCTTTGACCATTTATCAGTTGGAGAATGGCTTGATTTCTTATAAATTAGAGTCATCAAAGATATTCATGCCCTTCACCTAGCAATACTATGGCTATATCTATCTCTCAAAGGAAAATGAATCTGTAAATATATGAAATAATAAAATATATATATTATAAAAAAATTAGAGTCAATTCTCTATATATTTTAGAGATGAGGCCTTTATCAGAACCTTTAACTGTAAAAAATGTTTTCCCAGTTTATTGCTTCCCTTCTAATCCTGTCCACATTAGTTTAATTTGTACAAAAGCTTTTTAATTTAATATAATCAAAATTTTCTATTTTGTAATCAATAATGATCTCTAGTTCTTCTTTGATCACAAATTCCTTCATCTTCCACTGGTCTGAGAGGTAAACTATCCTATGTTCTTCTAATTTATTTATATTCTCATTCTTTATGCCTAGATCATGAACCCATTTTGGCCTTATCTTGGTGTACGATGTTAAGTGTGGGTCAATGCCTAGTTTCTGCCATACTAATTTCTAATTTTGCCAGCAATTTTTGTCAAATAATGAATTCTTGTCCCCAAAGCTGGCATCTTTGGGTTTGTCAAACATGAGATTGCTATAGTTATTGACTATTTTGTCCTGTGAACCTACCTATTCCACTGATCAACTATTCTATTTCTTAGCCAGTACCAAATGGTTTTTGATGATCACTGCTTTATAATATAGTTTTAGATCAGGTATAGCTAGGCCACTTTCATTTGATTTTTGTTTTCATTAGTTCCCTTGAAATTCTTGACCTTTTGTTCAGGAAGACTCAATTTCATGAGTACAAATCTATCTTCAGACACTTATTAATTGTATGACTCTGGGCAAATCATTTAATCTTGTTTACTTCAGCTTCCTTGTTTGTAAAGTGAGATGAAAAGGGAAAAGGCAAACCATTCCAGTAGCCAAGAAAATGCCAAATAGGATCAAAAAAGTTATACATTCTGAAAACAACAACAACAACAACAACAACAACAACAACATAAAAGAAGTCAAGCATTGTGCTAAGTACTGAAGATACAAATTACAGGAAAGTAAAATAATCCATTCTCTCAAATAGCTTAGATTTTAATGAGGAAAGATAATGCATATGGTATGGTAATGTGGTATGTTATTAAATGTTCAACAACCAGCTCTCCACTTAAGAAAGCCATATGCTGAGCACACTCTTTAGTTTAATCTGCAATATTCCTTCCATCACTTTCTAAGTCTAGACAACCAACAAAACAACAAATCAAGCCTTGCTTGTAGCATTTTCTAATTTCCTCCTGTAAATGTTCTCACTGAAAACAAAATGATGGCTCCCACAAACTGGTTAGAGACAGCTCTGGCATTGCCCCAGGATGTCAGGATAAGGACTAAAAATAGTTGTTTGGGAGCAGTGCATCCAGAAATGAGGAGATGGGGTCCAGAGAAAGTAGAGGAGAAAGTAAAGTGAAACATGGCAAAGATTACACAAATATTTGTTGAATGAATTTTCCTTTTACCAATTCCAATATTTATCTGTGTAATTATTGTAGAAATTTGTGATATGTTTCTCCAAGTTAATCCTTTGTATAATACATGAGATCTATGACTACATGTAATGGGCACTGAAAAACACTTAGCAAATCTCTAAGCATTGTGGAAACTATAAGACATTATTATTATTGTAAATGAGATTTTTTTGGCCTAAAAAGGAATGATGACTTTGGGGTCAGAGGACCTGGGTTTAAATCCTATCTCTCTGACAATGAGCAGATAAATCACGTGCTTTTCCAGGTCTCGGTTATTATTATTTTTAATATAAAAAGAAGGGTTTCTAGATTAGGATCTCTTAAACTTTTCCCACACATGACACCTTTTCACCTGTAAAATTTTTATGTGACTCAGATCATATAAGAATATAAAACAGGTATACAACTCAAACATTAATTGATAAATCATAATTTCATGACCCTCACATTCAGTTATGTGACTCCACAGTTTAAGAAGCTGGGGTCTATGTAACTCCTTAGATTACTTACACTTCTAAATCTATAATCCTTCTACATAAGGACCAAAAGATATAAGAAATCACCCATGATATTTTGAAAGAGAAGATTTTGCTATAAATGCAGACATTTCAAGTCCCCAAATGTGCTCTATTATAAGTACTGAAAACTATAGAGCAACACTCCAGTCCATGAGCTAAAGATGTTGGTTCCATAGAAAGAAGAAAGTAGGAACTAAGATGTTAAGATCGTGTATTTTAAGATCAGCACGAGACAGGAATTCAGGTTAGGGGAAAATCGTCAGTCTTTATTCTCAGTGAAGAAGGATCGGAGGTGGAAGAGAATCGGCGATAGCAATGTGTGCAGCTGAGTCAAGAAGCTAGCTCGACCAGCAGCCACACAACCAGCAGCTCGGAGTCTCGAACCCAGCCCAATCTCTCTCCACTTGTCTTCCTCGCTCTCTCTCTGCCTCCACCCACCAAAATCGTCATTTCCTATACAACACATCAGGACTTGCAAGGAGAGTGGGCAGGGACCATTCTTTATCCAATCATGTATATTAATAGAGTATAGCCCAATTACTATCTAGCCTCATGTACTTGGGACCTCAGTGCATCAGCTCAAACCTCAGCCCATTACACTAAGAAAAATTTTCTTTTTTTTTTTTTTTTTTTTTTTTTTTATTTAATAGCCTTTAATTTACAGGATATATACATGGGTAACTTTACAGCATTAACAATTGCCAAACCTCTTGTTCCAATTTAAGAAAAATTTTCTATCTCTATGTATCATATATATTTAAAATAATCACACATGATGAAAAGAGAATTGAAACAAAAGCCATTCTATGACTTATACTGAAGACCACATAGCCAGAGTATATGATTTGCAATGAGAATTAGCCTTGATCTCTTGAACCACTGTTCTTGGCTTCTTCAGTTTAAGAAGTCAAGAGAAAGAAGAATGATTTCCCCAGAGCAGATTTTGACTGCATCAATTCCATTAAATATGATCTCTATTTAAGTGGTATTGGCTGTGACTCTTTTTTTAGTAGAAAAAAGGGTTATAAGGGTTGGTCCAGTCAAGATAGTCCCTCCAAAATTCTCATCAAATTGAATTTTAAATAGTTTATGTAGTTTTCTTTCTAACTTGGCTTATATCAACATTTTTTTTTGTCTTGAAAATCATAATAGCTGATATTTCCATAGCATTTTAAGCTATATAAAACATTTTACCTATGTTGTATTATTTAGTCCTCATAACCACCACATGAGGTAGGTTCTATTATTGTTATTATTATTACCATTTTATGGGTGAGGAAACTGAGGCAAATAGAGATTAAATGTTTTACCCAAGTTCCTATAACTATGTTATCTTAGGAAGAATTTTATTTCAAGTCTTCCAGATTCCACATCCATCATTCTATCTATTACACCCTTTAGTAGGCTATGCAGTAGAAAGTAGCATACTATAAAACTGTAATAAAATAAAATAAAATCTATTATTACCACTATTCTACTTAGAATAGCCTGACAATGCAGTGGGCTGGCCTTAGCAGATCCAAAGGCAATGTTTCAATAGAATGATTGGAAGTTCCCCTTATTTGAATACATACACATGTGTATGTGTGTATATACATTCAAACATATGTAAACATGTATGTATATGTATGTATCTATCTACCATATCTCCATCATTGTGTATCATATTGTCTGAACTCTGGCACTATTAGAAAGTCATTTGGTTGGATTTAATAAAATATGAATATCCAACCAGATTATAAACTACTGGACGGTTGGAACTACCTTTTTCTTCTTTTGCATTCTTCTTATTACTGAATACAATGATTCATAGACTAAGCATTTATAAACACTTTTAATATGAATGATTTAATCTATTATCAATTATTAACATCTCTACAGGGATCCATTTATTAAATTGTTTTCCAACTGTGACAGCTGAAAGTGATGATAATCATACCTTATGTTTGGATAGTATTCCACAGTTGAGAAGTTTTCTTTATGTTTTCTTTTAATGTGCAAAAAAGAGTTCTGAACTCAAGTTAGGAGTCCTGGGTTTGAGTTTTGTCTTGCTGCTGCTTACTAGCTTTGGATCTTGAATAAGCCATTTAAGCTTTCTAGGAGCCAGTTTCCTCATCTATAAAACAGAGGTGTTTATATTAAACATACTTTGCTCACAGGGTTGTGGGAGGAAAGAGTTTTGTGATCCTTAAAACATTTTAGGAAGGGGAGTTGTTAATAATTTGATGCTTTCAACAGCTCAGTGAATTAAGTAGATCACAGATTAGCCATATTTCACATACTGAGAAGTATAGCCTTAAAAAGGTCAAGCAATATGCTTAAAATTACAGGTTCAGAGATAAAATTTTGATTGGGCTGTGGGCTGGTGGAAGACAGGGCTTTGTCACTATAAGGAGTCTTAAATGATATCAAGAGCTTGAGCTAAAGCCTTACTCATACTCAAGAGCTTCATCCAGAGGAAGGTCAGGAGCTGAATACAGCATTTTCAACAGAAGATTGGGGAGGTGGAGTCAAGGTGATCAAATAAAGCTCAAAATAAATGAGAATAATAAAAGCCAGTCAGGAGAAGTTGTGTGATCACTATCTTAAGGCTTTCAACAGCAATAAAATTAACAAGAGTGCCTACCTTTTAGAGGTCACCAGACTAGGCAGGAGTGGAGATTCAAGGCTTAGTTAGGTAGATAAATAGATGATAGAAATATAGAGGGATTATAGAGATATATTATAGAGAGACAGAGAAAGATAGATGACAGAGATAAAAGATAGAAATGACAGATAGGTATAAATTATAGATTACATAGACAGTGGATGGATGGATAGATACATGCATAGATGGAAGGATGGATGAATGAATCAATGGATCAGTAGAGTGATAGATAATATTGAGATAGGTAGACTGAGATAGATGATAGAGATACACGATAGATAGAAATAACAAAATATGATAGATATAGATGATAAATTAGGTAGATGACAAATGGGTGGATAGACTGAGAGAGATGATAGAGATGACAAATGTAGATGATAAAGATAGATATAGATGGTCAGTTAGATAGATGAGAAAGATATAAGTAGATGGATAGATAGATGAGTTGATAGGTAGAGAGGCAGAAATGCAGGCCTTATTAAATGTACTTTACAGCTAAGGAAACTGAATTACTTCCAAGTTTATTATTTGTATGACCTCCTATAGGCAAGTCTTTTACCTTCCCTGGGCCTCAGGTCAACTAATTAGTTCTATACACAAAAAAGTAGGTCAAGACATACTTTTAAAATTTAATTTGCATTTTAACACTTTCTCCATCATTTCTGAGGTGAAAATACCTACACTAAAGATTTAAAGATTGTTTCTCAATAGACAATTCAAGCTGGCTTTAGCACACCACTGATAGAGACTATCTTGCTTACTTGTATTTGTATTCCTAGCACTTAGCACCTTGCCAGACTCATAAATTAGTGAACGTTGCAGCTATCAGTCTCTATCCAATCTCATTTTCATATATTCATAGCTATCTCTATTATCTCTCATTACTTTCAATTATTTCTTTCATCTCTCTCTCTCCCCTATGAATCCATCCATCCATTCGAATATCTACTTATCATCTATCAGGTTTCCTCAAACTTTTTAAATAGAGGGCCAGTTCACTGTCCCTCAGACTGTTGGAGGGTTGGACTATAGTAAAAACAAAGACTTTGCTTTGTGGGCCTTTAAATAAAGAAACTTCATAGCCCTGGGTGAGGGGGATAATCGTCCTCAGCTGCCACATCTGGCCCGCCGGGTAGTTTGAGGATCCCTGATTATCTCTCTATCATCTCCATCATCTATCTCTTCCTATCTAAAACTTCTCATTTTCTAGATGAGGAAACTGAGGCCCAAGGAAGGTAAATGACTTGTCCATAGATGGTCATAAAAATAATCAGCTTTGGAAGTGATATTTGGACCCAAGTCCTCTGACTTCATTCAGGACATTGCTCCATATTATATTGCCTCCAATGGAGTCAGTGACTTGAACTGTCCAGCTTCAGTTTCTTCAGCTGCAAAGCGCACTTAAAAAGGCCTACATCACTACCTCAGTGGTTTATTATGAATCTCAGAATAGATAATGTAAGGAAAGGACTTTGAAAATTTGAAAGGACTAAATAAAAATTTCAATTATTATTCTTTTGTTAACTGTGGGTCAACTCAAGTCACTTCATCCCTTGAGCCTTTGGTTTCCTTCTCTGAACCAGGAGGATGGTTGTGGGGTCTTTCTCTGCTCTAAATTACATAACCTTTTGTTTTTAATGCTCAAGACATCTGATCTATTAGTATAGGCCAGTGATTCTCAAACTTTTTGATCTCAAGATTCCCCAACTCTCTTTAAACTTAGCGGACTTCTCAAAGAATTTTTGTTGATATCTATCAATATTTCTGTTGTTAGAAATGAAAATAGTATTATTATGAAAATAGCTTTGATTTCCTGGATTCCCTGAAAGGGTCTTAGGGACTCCCAAGACCACACTTTAAGAACTGTTGGTACAGCATACCTCAGAGATATTGTGGGTTTGTTTCCAGACCACTGCAATAAAGCAAATGCAGCAATAAAGAGTCACATGAATTTTTTGGTTTCCTAGTGCAAATAAAAGTTATGTTTATACTATGGTGTAAGTTATAAAATGTATAATAGTATTATCCCTAAAAAATGTACAACTCTTAATTAAAAAATACTTTATTATTTAAAATGTTAACCATCACCTGATCCTTCAGCAAATTATATATATATATATATACATATATATATATGTATATATATATATATATATTTTTTTTTTGCTGGAAAAGGGTCTTGTCTCAGTGTTGATGACAGCTTACTGATCAAGGTGGTGGCTGTTGAAGTTTGGAGTTGTGACAATTTCTTAAAATAAGACAATAATCAAATTTTCCTCATCTTCCTTTTACTTGAATATTTAAAGGTCATTTTTAGGGTTACTAATTGGCCTAATTTCAATATTACTTTGTCTCAGGGAGCCCTTAGGAGGAGAGAGATGGGGAATGTCTAGTCAGTGGAATAAGCAGAAAACACAACATTTATCAATTAAATTCAGTATCTTATATGGGCACAGTTCATGGAGTCCTAAAATAAGTATAATAGTAACATCAAATGATCACCATAACAGATATAATAATAATGAAAAAGTTTATTATATTACCAAAATGTAACACAGACATGATGTGAGCACATTCTGTTAGAAAAATGAAGATAGACTTGCTCAACACATCGTTGCCATAAAGCTTCACTTTGTAAAAAACATGATTTTTGCAAAGTGCCATAAAGAGAAGTGCAATTAAATGAGGTATCCTTATAAAGGGATTGATGAGGAAGAAAACATCTTCTAAACATGAACACCATAAAGTGTTAGGTAGCTGGGGAGAAGCCACCAGGAAGTTAAGAGACTAGGACATTATCACATGTAGGAATTGACCTCAAGTCTTTCTAAGGGCAGCTATCAAATCATCAAGTATACAAGATGATTCATATCAATGAAGCTTCTGACCTATGAGTTATAGAAACATTATGGAATTTTTAAAGAAGTCCATAATAACTCCTGAGTGGATCAATGTGAAGGTCAATGCAAGAAATGCCTATGTGTAGCTCAGTAGAATTGAGCAGAAGAGAGGAGCCCTGGGATTTATTTTTGTGCTAATTAGACATGGCTGCAGCTATGATTTTTACTTACCTCTTTAGGAGATGGAGAGATTTGATCTGTGGCACATCCTGGATGATAGTGCTTAACTATCAGTGGACAATGAAACAGACACACACACACCTCAGAGGGAATCCAGTCCAACTCTTTCATTTCATTATTTTACAAATAAAGTAACTGAGGTTTAGTGAAAAAAAAGTGAATTGTCCGAGTTTTTACAAGAGCCAGAATTTGAACCCTCTTTCATTCTAACCTAGTTCCACTCCATCATATCGTATTTTCAAGAGGGAAGAAATCACATGTACAAACATAGGCTCTTGGTAACAAAGCACTCATTGTTGGTACAGGGTTGACAGCACTGAGGTCTGAGCAGCTCAGGAGAAAATGTAAATGCAATGTACATTAATAGCCCGTGATGTTTTGATGGCAGTAGGCAAGAATACAACAAGCAAGAGAGTGGAAAGAGGGGGGTTTTTTTAAATTGGTACCAACATAACTGAATTATGAGTGCTTGCCAAGTACTGAAGGAGTTCTTGGTGCTGTACAGGAGATGACAGGGAGTTCTCAGTTTTGAGCCAGACCCAATAACCAAAACAGAAACACACCAAGAGAGAAAGTGACTCCAACTCAAGGTGTGAGGTCACTTGTTAGCTCCTGACTTTTCCTACACCCTTTCCCCTCATATTCTACTACAATGAAAACCAGATCTCTGGCATTGGAAAAAGCTGCATTTGGTACTGGTCCTGTGTCTGTTTCCAGAACAAGTCCTTCCACTCCCAATCAATGCAATGGAAATGATACCAAAGAGCAAGAAGGAATGCAGCAAAGGAGAATTTAGAAGGACAGAACCAAAATGACTGGATATATCTATAAATCAATGCCCAGCCACAGTAGACAAAACCTCAGCATATCCTCCAGCCAAAGTGCCCAATTTAGCAGAAGGGAATTATACTATGGTGTATAATGAGCCAAATTGTCTACCATTGAATCAGTGACCCAGGCAAGAGGTGCCAAAATCATAGAATCCAATAAGACAAAAAGCAGAGCTTGTTGCACAGAGCAAAGAAGTGGAATGCAGGCCTGGAAGGGCTTCATGTGGTACCTAGGAGAGCATGGACCATGACTTGAGAAACAAAAGCTTAGTTAACTTAATGTGTTCATTACAGAGTCCCTTTATTCTTTTGTCAAAGAGGGGAATAAAAGTACAAGGAATCGTCACTGAATAGACTGAAACAGGAAAAAAGGAAGATGCTATTTGCAAAACTATTCATCTTTTTTCTGTGTTTGTCTCCCCTGTTCCAGAGTTTCTTATTCATCTATAATAGGGCTTTTTAAACTTTTTTCACTCACAACCCCTTTTTGCTCAAGAAATTTTTATGCAACCCTGAGTATATAGATATATAAATCAAACACTATTGATAATAGATCAAAAAGAAATTTATTTTTAAAACAATGTTACTATACGTACAATTTTACCATTTGTTAAAGAAGAAAGCAAATTTACATATTAATAAGATGAATGTGCTTATTTATTTTAGAAAAAGAATTAAATCTTGGAAGAATATTTGATTCCTTCTACTGTTGGCAAAATTTTTGTGACCCCCACATTCAGTCACATGACCCCATATGGGGTCTTGACCCAAAATTTAAGAAGTTTTGATCTATAAACTCCAAGAGAGCCCCTAGCACTTAAGGCAAACCAATTTGTTTCTAAGGGGATTCATTTTGCATACATCCTGTATTCACTAATCTGTAGAGATATTGTAGTCCTCTGGATGAGGTATCTTGAAGACAGAGAATTTCTCATTTTATATTTCAATATAGAGCCTACCATAGTATTTGATACTAGAAAGTACTCAGTAACTAAATTTATTATTGGATTATAAACTCCTTGAGGGCATGGATTGTTTTTTTTCCCCATTTTTTGTATCCTCAGCACTTCCTCAGCACTAAGGTGCCAGGAACCTTATACACATTTATTTACTGATTAATTAGCTGTTGCATGATTAACCAGTAGATTTGTGTTTGAGTAATTTAATAACAGGAACTTCTAGGTCAAAAATGAGATACTTTTAAGAAGAAAGGCCAGGTGTGCCTCACTTTTTTAATTCATATGGTCTTTTATTCCTTTCCTGGCCCTTTTCCTGAATCTTAGGATTTCAAACCTCTGCCTACTTTACTGCTGACTCATTCTGAAATTTCTCTCAGTGCTCAGTGCTTGGGGTCATGAAATATCCTTCCACACACTCCCAATTTTTCCCATTGATGAGTTACTCCTAGAGTAGAGAAGGTGCTAAAACCAAGAGCTGATTGTTAAATTTTCATTGTGAGCATTTAGACTTTATTTGTTGTTGTTTGGTCTTGCCTGACTCTTAATTGCCCCGTCTGGAGTTTTCTTGGCAAAGATACTAGAATGATTTGCCATTTCCTTGTTTAGCTCATTTTACAGATGAGGAAACTGAGGCAAACAATGTTACATGACTAGTCTAGAATAACAGAGGTAGTTAAGTGTCTGAAGCCAGATATGAACTCAAGAAGATGAGTGCTCCTGATTCCAAGCCCAGCACTCTATCCACTGCAGCACCTAGCAGTCCTTGTCCAAAGAAACACATGTGCAAAATAGCAGAGTAGGAACAGCTGGATGGTGCAGTGGATAGAGCACCAGGCTTGGAGGCAGGAGGACCTGAGGGATCAAACAGGATTAGATCACAGGAAATAAAGCTGGAAAAGTACTCTAGAGATGATTTAGTTTAATTCCTACCTCTGATTTTCCAGAAGAGGAAGCCAAGACACAGAGGAGAGAAAGAATTTATTCAACATCATATGTCCAGAGTAAATATCAGAACCAGGATTTGAATCTCTATCCTCTGAATTCCAAATCTAGTCTTCTTTCCAGTATATCCTTTTATTTTTTAAATTTAATTTAAATTTAAATGAGGGGAAATGCCATCTTAAAGGAACTTTTACAACTACACTTCTGATGGCATGAAGAGATCCTTTATCACATAATTTATCATCTCCAAATTTGCTTTTTCTGGTTTTTGGATAAACTCAGATTCACAATCCTAAACTGAGCTGAAACATTTTTGTCTCTTGCAAAGGTCTTTTCTTTTATAGAAATTATTATTGTTCAGCTCTTTCCAGCCACATCTAACCGTGACTTCATTTGGAGTTTTGTTGGAAACGATAGTGGAATAGCTTGACATTTCTTTCTCCAGCTCATTTTAGAGTTGAGGAAATTGAGGCAAACAGGGTTAAGTAAACTTGCCTAGAATCACAGCATCTGAGACTGAATTTGAACTCAGTTCTTCCTGACTTCAGGTATTATATACTCTATCCACTATACCACCCAACTTTGGGAATTATATGTAAACATATAATTAAACCATTTCCTTTAGGTGAGCCTTAAAATCCTGTTCCAATCTAATTAGAATACATTTCTTTTTATTTTTTTATTAAAGCTTTTTATTTTCAAAACATATGCATAGATTATTTTCAACATTCACCCTTGCAAAAAAATCCACATTTCCCCCCTCCTTTCCCACCACCCCCTTCCCTAGATAGCAAGTAATCCAATACATGTTAAACATGTGCAATTCTTCTATACATATTTCCACAATTATCATGCTGCACACACAAAAATCAGAGCAAAAGGAAAAAATGAGAAAGAAAACGAAGTGCAAGCAAACAACAACAAAAGAGTGAAAATACTATGTTGTGGTCCACACTCAGTCCCCACAGTCCTCCTTTGGGTGCAGGTGGCTCTCTCCATCACAAGATTATTGGAACTGGCCTGAATCATCTCATTGTTGAAAAAAGCTATGTCCATAAGAACTAATCATCGTATAATCTTGCTGTTGCCATGTATAGTGATCTCTTGGTTCTCTTTACTTCACTCAGCATCAGTTCATGTAAGTCTCTGCAAGTCTCTCTGAAATTATCCTGCTGATTGTTTCTTTTAGAACAATAATACAGAATATACATTTCTTAAACGCCCAGTATGTGCAATGCACTGGAAAGGTACCAAGGAAAGGATTAATGATTTTATCAGGGCCGAACAACATAACTACCTCCACCAATGCTGGTCACAACCATCTATAATTTAGTGCATAAGTTCTAGGGAAGTTCTTGAGATACATAAGGGACATAGTATGATTACGTAGGGTCTCAAATTTAGTGTCAGAAGTAGATTTTGAAGTCAGGATTTACTAATTCCAAAGTCCAAAGTTTTTTCACTCTGTCAATGTTTGGGATACTGGGGATAAAAAAAATGAAAAAGAAGCTTACAGGGTGGGGTAATAATAGGGTTTGTAGAATTGTAGGCTTTCTAAGACCTTCTCTCGAGCAAATGGTGTGAGGTTCAATGTGATAAGGTTAAAAGAGAAGTTCAATCCAAGTGTATGAAATTTGAAGAGGGAATCTAAGAGGGAGATATCATTTCCAGTAAGAGTGAGGTTAGGAAAGTTTTCATAAAGGAAGTGACACCTAATTTTGGTATTAAAGAACAAGCAGGGGAGGAGATTCAGAAAAAAACAATTCCTGTAAGGTGCTTTTCATGTCAGCCCATTCAGTCACTTACTAATCAAAGAACTCAGTGGTGAAAATCAGGCTTGACTATGACTTCTTATCTTAAAGTCTTCAAATGAAAACCATGGCCTAAAAGTTTGCTTGACTTTCTGATTCTCCAGGCCCCTACAGTGAACTGAAATTCCACCTGAAATCCAACCCAGCCAGACCTAGGATTTGCTATGGAGGCACATTCATTATGTTTACTCATCTGCTTTATTTAAACAATGACCAGTCAGCCTCAGCTCATTCATTGGCTTTTAGCTTGTGGCTAACAAAACTCCACAAAGTCTTCCCAGATAGAGGGAGAAGAGGAATTTACCATGCACAGACAGAATAGAATTTATGTTAAATCACTTGCCAAAAGATAGACAACCAGAACCTCCTTGAGGACAGTTGGTGGGAGAGGCAAAAGCTTTGCCCTATGACATTCCCTTCCCAGAAAGCTGCATTGGGATTATTTAGGGTTGAATTAATGCAGGATATATATTTTTTATCCAGGGGATTAAATCAAGCCATCTATTAAAGAAATAATCTGTGTACTTGATTTCCATTAATAGAACTTTGGTCTCCCTCCCCCTTTGTCCTTGTTTCCCCTTATTTAAACATCCTTTCCGGGATTAGTGATATCACTGTGACATTTAGGCTCAAGCTTGGGGGAGTGGGTAGGATCTGCTCCCTATGTAAACCTTGCTGATTCATCTCTGTGAATCATTTATTAGGGGTGCCACTACTGAGCCCCCTTGTTTGCTTGAGTGAGTAAATGATAGAACTTGTAAATTCTCTTTTTTTTCTTTCCCACTCTCTCCTCCTCCCCTCCAATATCTTCCTTTCTGCTCTTCCTCTCTCCTCTCTCCCCTTCCTTCCTCAATCTCTTTCCTTTCTTTCATGCCCATCCCTTCTTTTTTTTCCCTCCCTTACCTCTTTATTCTTTCCTTTTCTTCCCTCCTCCCTCTCTTCCTGCACCCACGTTCCATCTTCTCTAATGTTTAACACTTCGTGTGTGTCAGGAAGAGAGATCTTGGGGTCACACCAGCTGCCCAAGAGCCTGGGAATGTCAGCTGTTTCCCAAATGCTGGTTGCTTGTGGGTCCAGAGTCCCTGCCTTCTCACCATTCCAGGACTGATCTCACCCACACCATGCTTCCCACTAGGTAATTTATGGATTCAAATATCTAAACTGTGACCAACCCAGTACATTCATGAAAGCCAGACGCTGAGGAGTCATGCTTCCCAGACCAAATTGGACTCTCTGTTGCTTGAGGTCAATTATTATAAACTATCAATTTTGCAGGAATGCTATTAATTCAACTGTTGTATAAACCATGTCCCTGTTTCTCAACAATTACATCTTGTGAGATTTTAAACAGCAGTGATCTCTAATCTTTATTCCCTCCTCTATTCCCTCCCATCTTCCTAATGCCCCCACCCCAAATGGAAGTTTCCAGCTGTGTATTATTTGGATATGATTCCACCCTAGCTTTTTCCATAATATGCAGTCGGACCAATTCCAGGTCCCAGATGTGCTATTTATTTACTCTGAAGCATCTGGGCCTCAACACAATCCTGTCCCTGCAACGTGGCAAACTTGTGAAAAATCAGGGTGGCAGCCAGATAGCAAACAAACTGAACTCTCTTGGCAAGCAGGAGAAAACATTTCAAAGGAGGATGAATGGGGAGGGTAGGGTAGGAGGGGGAGGAAGCCTCAGAGCAAGCAAGGAGGGAAGGGCATGAGGGAAGATGGAGATGCAAGCTGGGCTGGCAACTGACATTTTTCCATCCTCTGCCTTCTAATGTTACAGATGAACAGATTAACATTAGAAGCTGTAGATTTTATTTCTAGAGTGGGGCAACTTCTAAGACTAAACAAATCAGCGCAGACTCCTTCCAGAAAACCTAACATTGTGTGGACACCCAGAGAAAGCTAAAAATCTCTACTAAGTGATAGGACTGAGAGGGTAGTGGTCCAGGCACACAAGAGAACACACAAGCATATTATTCTAAGAAAATAGCTGTTTGATTTTGTTTTAGCAAAAATAGGGTCAATCCAACAAAGTTTTAGATGAGATATGATTGGTCATAACCCTAGAGCATCATGCTGGGAAAACAGTTCTATGCTCAAAGATGGCACAGTAGGAAAACAAAATGAAATGGAAAAAAACCCCTGCATTTGGGGTCAGAGGCTGAGAATTAAAAACCTATTCTGTGATTTACTAGCTGTAGGACAAACCACAACCTTTCTGGATAAAACAATTAACCTTTCTAAGCCTTAGTTTCCTTGTCTACAAAGTGAGGATGTGGGATTCCCTTCCAATATTAAATCAATCATCTTCTCATATGAATTGTTGAACCTTACTAAAAATTCTCAGAGAAGGGAATTTTCCAGATTAAAATCCTAGAAATATTATATAAGGTAGAAAGGAAACTTTTAAGATCCTCAAAAATGTAAGAATTATGAGACCTCAAGAATGCATCTAATTCAGAGGTTTCTAACTTGGGGTCTATGAACTTACTTTTAAAAATATTTGGATAACTATATTTCAGAATAATTGGTTTGCTTTGTAATTATATGGATTTTCTTCTCTGCATTTAAAAACATTATTCTGAGCAGGAATCCTTAGACTTCACCAAGCCACCAGAGGAGTCCATAAGACGTAAAAGTTAAGAACACCTTATATATTTTAACCCATTCCTAGGAATCATTCATCTTCCAACAACTCTACTAAGTGGTAATAATGTTGTTTGATCATTCTAGTCATATCTGACTCTTTATGACCCCATTTGGGATTTTTCTTGGCAAAGATACTGGAATGGTTTGATATTTTTTTTCTTCACCTCATTTTACAGAGGAGGAAGCTGAGGCAAACAGGGTGAAGTCGCTTGCCCAGGGTCACACTGCTAGTAAACGTCTGAGGTCAGATTTGAACTTGGGAAGATGAATCTATCCACTATATCTTCTGGCTGCCTCTAAGCCTCTAAGGCCTTCTGGGATGGGAAATCTTACTACCACAGCTTTTGAACAACTCCATTTATTGGGAAATTTTTCTTTATGTTGAGACAAAAATCTCCTCTGCATCTTCTATTTATTGTCCAATAGACTAGAAATTTCTCAAGGACAATCTTTGTACTCTGAGTAAGATGCCCAGCAAATAAGTATCAGATGCTTAATAAATGCTATTTGAGTGACTGCCTAGCACATTGCTTGGTATGTATTAGAGACTTAATGATGACCTTTGTATTGGAAATGAAAAAGCAAAATTGATTAATAGGTAGTTGGTACTCCAAAATCCAGCTGGGTTCACTTTGTAGTGAGAAGGATCCACCTCTACCCTGTTTATCTGCCCTTCATATCCTTGCCAGGCCATCCAGTTACATCTAGCTACTTAACTGCTAATGAGATGGAAGTCACCAACTCTTCCTTTTCATGAGATGGAAAACCATCAAGCCTTACTATATACCCTTACAGTTTATCCTAAGGACCTTAATACACTACACATATCTGGAACTGTCATCTGACCTAAAGACTCTTAACTTCCCTATCTACCCTTCAGATTAACTTCATTTTATGTATTATCTCCTTTAATTAGAATGTAAGCTTAAGGGCAGGGATGTTTAATTTTTCCATTCATGTCCCCAAAGTTTAGCACCGTTTTTGACACATCACAAATTCTTAATAAATGCTTTTGAATTCATTTACTCAAGATAATTGAGAAAATAATAAGAGAGCATTTAGTTGTCTTATTGACTTCAAATCACCTGAATCAGATGAACCCAGCCTTTGGTCCTATGAGATGAACAGATGCGATTTCTGAACCACTTTTAGGTAAATGTGAAAGATGTGGGAAATGGGAGAGATACTACAAATTAGAGAGAGGCAAATATGCCAACTTTCTAAAAATGCAAGAGAACAGAGTCTGCAAACTATAGGCAAGTGCGCCTGGGATTCTGATTCCTGGGAAATTTTTAGAACGGATCATTAAAGAAATGTTTGGCTAGCATCTGGACAGGGAATTGGTGATTACAAAGTCAGCATGGCTTCATCAAAAACAAGTCATGCCCAACTAACCTCATTTCCTTTCTTTTTAGGCAGGATTATTGAACTTGTATGTGGGGAATGCTGTACATACGATTTCCCTTGTTCTTAGAAACTTAAAGTTTTTGATAAAGTATCTCAAACTATTGTAGAGAAGATGAAAAAATATTATTAAGAAGATGATATACTTATATTAATTAAGTACTGGTTTGATGGTTGGACTCATAGTGGAGTTGTGAATGTGAACATGGCAACAGGTTTTCAGGTTGGGTACTCTTTGGAACTATATTTGTCCCTGTGCTATTTAACATTCTAATCAATGATTTACATAAAAGGATAGATAGCATTTTTATCAAATCTAGAGATGACAAAAATTGAAAGGGATAGTACTGCTTCAGGTTTCCAGTTGGGTACTCTATGGAACTGTGTTTGTCCCTAAGCTACTTAACATTTTAATCAATCATTTACACAAAGGAATAGATAGCATGCTCATCAAATTTGGAGATGACAAAAATGCAAAGGGATAGTTAGCACATTTGTCAATAATTAAGTTCCAAGAGGATCTTGGAAGTCAAATATTGGACTGAATCAAATAAGATGTAATTCAATAAGGATCAATATAAAGTTCTATTCTTGGGTACAAAACAAAGCCATTCTCACAGATACAAATTAGGGGAGATAAGGTTAGATGGCAATTGTTCTAAAAACAGATCTATGAATCTACATTGCTGTGGTAGCAAAAAAAAAAGTGATATCAATCATGAGATGCATTAAAGGGCATAGTTTTCAAGAATAAGGTAGTGACCATCCTATTGTACTCTGCCTTAGTAAAATATCATCTGTAATACTGTGTGCATTTCTGGAAGCCACAAAGATTAACATTCTGGAGAGCATAAAGAAGAGTGAAAAGCCTTGAATTTGTACCATAGGAGAACTAGTTGAAGAAACTAAGAACGCTTAGCATGGATAGAGAATGCATGTACATGTGTACGTGTGTGTGTGTGTGTTTGTGAGAAAGAGAGAGAGAGAAGAGACAGAAGAGAAGAGAGAGAAAAGACAGACAGATAGAGAGAGAGAGAGAGAGAGAGAGAAACTGTATTATGTGAAGGGTTTATATATGGCAAATAAATTAGATTTGTTCTGTTTGGTTCCAAAAGGCAGAAATGGTAGAAATGGGCAGATGATGCAAAGAGGCCAATCAAGAAAATATTTCCTAACAATTAAAGTTGTTCAAAAGTAGAAAGGGCTATTTTGAGAGGTGGTGAACTCAATGTTTTGTGGCAGTCTTCAAATAGATGGAGATGACTACTTTTGAATACATTATGATGGGGATTCCTTTTATGTATTGGTTCAGAGTAGAGCACCCTAGAGATCCCATCTACCATTTAAATTTTGTGATTCCACAAATGCTTCTTCTTTGTTCTGCTTTTGGGGTTCAAACAAACCAAGTGCAATTCTTTTCCATCCTGCTTTGTGGAGTGGAATGAAGAACATACCTACTTGAAAAAAAGAATCAAACTATTTTATAAGACCACCAAAAAAAACAAGGAAATCCAATTTTTAACTCCTGGTGTCCATCAGTTATGACCATGACATGGGTCAATAAGGTACCAGGCTTGAATAAATTTGGGAAATTAGCAAGCCTTCTGGTACTCTGTAGTTCTCAAACTTTTTTGTTGTTGCTTCCATCACAGTATAATGATTTACAACACTTCCAGAGAGTCAGGAGATTGGTGTGTGTATGGGAAATTGTTAGGATAAATTTCATAAAATTTATGTGAAACTCTCATGCAGCTCCAGTTTATACAATTCTCCTGGCAGCTGAATCACATCCTCTGCTGTGGATGGAGACCTAGGTCTACTTGCACATAAAGCCAACCTTGAGCAGGATATTTTGCCAGGAGAGTCTTAAATCAACCTAATTTGCATGAAATGATCCTATTTGTAAAGAAACCAAGCCAAATCACTTCCTTCTCTTCCTGGGAGGACAGATAATCATGGCAGAACTTTCTGATTGCTTTGAGGCTTTGGGACACCAAGGACCCAAAAGATTCTCTCTACCCCTCTTCTTCCACTTGATTCAACTAGTACATAGGACCAATAATTGAAATTTGTTCAGTCTTAAGAATTTCAAAACACTTTTTTTCTTTTTCTTTTTTTATTGTAGCAATTTTATTTATTTTTAATACACATTGCTTTGTGAATCATGTTGGAAGAGAAAAATTAGAGCAAAAGGGAAAAACTATGGGAGAGATTAAAAAAAAACAACAACAAAAAAGAAGTGAACGTAGAATGTGTTGATTTACATTCTGTTTCCTTAGTTCTTTTTCTAGACGTAGGTGGCATTTTCTGTCCGAAGTCTATTGGGATTGCTTTGGATCACTGAACTACTGTGAAGAATCAAGCCTTTCATAGTTGATCATCACATATTCTTGCTGTTATGTTAATGTATTCCTGGTTCTACTTGTTTTGCTCAGCATCGGTTCATGTGTAAATTTTTCTACCTTTCTATGCTTATCATTTTTAAAAGAACAATAATATTCCATAACCCTCATATTCCACAACTTGTTCAGCCATTTCCCAATTGATGGGCATCCGCTCCTTTTCCAGTTCTTTGCTACCACAAAAAGAGCTGTTACAAACATTTTTGCACATGTGAAGCCTTTTCTCTCCTTTATGATTTCCTTGGGATAAAGATCCTGTAATGGCACTGCTATGTCAAAGGGTACAGTTTTATAGCCCTTTGGGCATAGTTCCAGATTGCTCTCCCAGAATGGTTAGAACTTTTCACAATTCCACCAATAATGCATTAGTATCCCTGTTTTCTCACATCCCCTCCAACATTTATCTTTATCTTTTCCTGTCATCTTACCCAATCTGAGAAGTGTGACTCTAGACAAGTCACTTAACTGCTTACCTCAACTGGGAAATGAAATGGATGAAATGGCAAACCACTCTAGTATCTTTGCCCAGGAAATTACAAAGGGAATAGCCAAGAGTCTGAAATGACTGAACAAACCTACGTCTTATTTTCTAGTGGAATGATTATTATGTGGAGTCAGATGTCCTTGATGGGAGTATGAGAGGAGTGAGGAAGGGAAAGAGAAAAAGAGTCTTTCCTTCTCATGGACACTTTGTTTTCATTTCTTCTCTATGAGGTTTAGACCCCTAGAATTAGCTCATTCCTCAAGTATATGTCCCTGTAAATCTTCTATAGAAGCTAGTCTTTGGCTTCTACATTATCTTTACTGATAATTGTCCTTGGTGTTTTAAAATATTGTTTTCTTCCCAGGTATAAGAGATTCTGGTCATATAGTGGAGACACTGTGCCATCCAGGCTTGCCTCAATCTCTCAAGCTACAAATTTTAGCTAGTTATATAATAGGAACAAAGAATACTTTCTTATATCTAGAAAATAGCAACTCATCTTTCAAAATGTTTTTTTGTTCTGTTCCTTGCTACATACAGGATCTCAGATTTCACGTAGGAATATACAACCCTTTCTATAAATGTCCTGGAATATATTTTGCAGTTAGCTTGCTTTAAATTATGATAATAAAGTTGTAGCCTGAGTTGAAGCTCCTCATAGTTCCAGTTCCCAAGAACTTTATTGTTTATTCAGGACCACATTCAGAAATTTTGTGATATACAAAGCTTGGAGAAGGGAATTGAGATAGAATATCCTGTTAGGGTTAACATACACTATCCACAAATAGGAAAATGCCTTCAAATGCTTTGCTGCTTGATGCCCTTTATCAGCCCTTTAATTTATGATTTACTTCTTTCTTTCTTCCTGGTGTTCTTGAGCTTTATAATTGACATTCCCTTCCATGTACTCTGTTCCCTAGCTAGATTGGCCTATTTGATATACATCACACATGACACTCCATCTTCTGTTTCCTGGGTTCTGCATGGGCTGTTCCCCCACCCTAGAATGACCTATTTGCTCATATTCCATAGTCCAGTTTCTCTAGCTTCCTTCTCTGAATTATTTCTTATAGGGAGCTTGTCTTCTTTCTTGCGTCACCCCAGATGTCAAAGTATCTGCCTCTAAAGTTATCCTCTATTCTCTATGCATCAGGTAAATATCTCTTTATGTTATCTCTAATTGATGGGAATTTTTTTTGCCTTTCTTTACTTCAGTAACACATAGCACAGCACCTGGCAAATAGTAAGCATTAATAATAATCCATAAATGCTTATGGACTGACCAACTGTGCTATTCAATTCCTTGAGGAGTCTAAAGTTGCTAAGCCTTGGGAAGAGGAGCATAGGATTTAAGATCTAAAAGATTCTAAAAATCAATCCTATCTCCTCACTTAACAGATGAAAAAACTAAGGCCTGAAGAGAGTGAGTATATAAGAGAAGGTTACCTGTGTAACAGGAGCTGGAATTCAAACTCAGGTATACTTCTTCCAAATCTAATGTTTTTTCCATGGTACCATATTGCTTCCGGACAATTGCCCCACTGTCCACTGGAAACTTTTTTTTTTTTTTTTTGCCACCTAAGACTTGGCCACATATCCAGGTAAGCTTCACACCACATTCAGAGGTTAAATTTCTAGGCAAGAAATAAGCCACCACAGCAAGAACCAGACGTCTACTCTAATAAGAAAATCATTTCAAAGACCAATGTCTCTCCAGTGGCTGGAATCCTTGTCTCATGCAATTTTAGGAGCTTATGTCAGTTTACACAGATGCTAGGTTTTTAGTCTCACATCTGTAGTCCAGATTACCCATTTAGGGGCAGACAAGGACAGACAAATCAGCAGTTCTGCACAAATAGAATTTGTTGTTTAGCATTCTGCCTTCAAGAGGTTATATCTACTTCTAACTATATTAGGTATGGATTAAGGATCTCGGTATTATGATTGATTTCTGACATAATTTGTCAGCTTTAAGGAAGACAACAACACTAATCTTGTCTTCACTTGTGGATCTTTTCAAGTGTTGCATCACAGTAAATTTTCCCTCCACTGATTCAGAGTTGATGCATGGTTTAATAAATTAATCTACTGTGGGGAAAAAAAAGTAAGTTAGCATGTAGTCACCAGACTTATGATAATGAGGCTTTATGAACACAATCTCAGGCAGAATTGTAACTAGGGTAAATGAGCTTTGCATTGCTTCAGAATGCTGAATTTAGAGGGTTCTCACCATATTTTCAGTTCTTTAGTGCATAGAAAGAACAGTGCTTAGAACCTAGTTAGAAAGAATGCTATAGCTTATTGGAGCCCATCCTTAGCCAGCCTTCTTAATTTTTATGCTATACTGAATTTGGATTTTGAGGACTTTGAAGATAGAGGGAGGCTGAGCAACTCTGCCTCTCTTAAAACCAATTTACATGTAAGTCAAGACAACATTCATGATGTCATTTGGTCCTCTTCACAAACAAAGGACAAAAAGGAACAATTACTTAAAATAGCAAGCTATCAGATTATAGATTTAGAGATGAAAAGATCTTTTAAACTGCCCATTCAGTACAACTTCCTCATTTTACAGATGAAATTAATATGAGAGGGATTAGTGACTTGTCTAGGGTCACATATCTAGTAAATATAGGAGGCAGAATTTGAATTTAGCTCTTCCTTAATCCAAGTTCAGATGCTAGACATTGTGCCACTAAGCTGCTGAAATGATGCTGGACTGTAGTGAGAACTTTTCCCAGCAAACCCTGCAACCCCTAAAGGAAGTTGAAATGTTTGTCTAGTCCTAGTTACTTTGTCCTTAAAGCAACAGCCTGCAGTTCATCACTGGGCTCATACAAAAGCCTTTTAAGCTTGGGAGGACTTGCTCTGCACTGCAAAACAACAGGGTGAGCAATGACTTCTATGGTGACTCAGTTGTTCTAATAAGTGATTTAAAACAACCATTCAGAAGTCCTATTTTCTTATAATTATAAGAAATAGATTGAGACAACTGGAAAAAATGAATTAACCACTTTTAATTCCCTTATCTTCCTTTCCTGTTCCACTTGTCTTATTTGAGCCCTTTTAGATGGAACTATGCTTAATTCTGATTTTAGCTGCTTAACAGAGCATCATGTTGCTGTAAGATAGATTTTATTTTTAAAGCAATGGGATATAAACTACAGCTATGGAAAAATCAGGTCATACAGAGTCCTATAAAGGGGAAACTAAAACCTATTAAAAATAATGATCTTCAAAGGGTTCATTGGTTTTAGAACTGCAAGGGACCATAGAGATCATCTGGTACATCCATCTTATTTTACAGATTAGGAAACTACATTGAGTTCAGAAAAAAAAAGGAAATGGAAAACAACAACAATGTTCAGCAAAAATGTGAACTTTGATTGCCCTACTTTTATAAAAGCTGCGTTTTCTTTCTTTCATTCATAGAACATTCATTTCTCATATTGTCTTATGGTAGCCTTAGATGTATCCTCAATTTTATGTCTAATTTAGCTCACTTACATCTTCACTGAGAAAAGGAATACAAACCTACTTCTGATCATTCTTTAGATGATACAAAAATAATTTGCAGCCATCTTCTTATTAAGCTACCTACCATCTCTGTGAAATAAAAACATATTGAAACTGACATAAGACAGAAATTAAGGCACAGAGAAGAGTTCTTAGTGAGAAGTGTGAAACCCTGTTATGAAAATTAGTTCCTTTTAAGCCACAGAGCCATATAATGGTTCATCCCTCAGGTCTCTCCTCTGCTGTTTTAGGGAATTTATATTAAATGAAAATTTTGGAGTATACTCACAATTGTTCTGAGACTCCAATTGGGAGGCTCTTAATATTTAGGCTGAGGTTTGGCTCTCTGCCTTCATTTACATTGGTATTTATCTCTAGCAAATCTCAGACTCTTTGTGGTTGTAGCAAAATTCAGGTTACTGGAAATATTTCAGTAAAACTGTAGAATATATTACAATGTCTATTAATAGACCTCCAGGAAGGAAAGTTGGGGAAAGAGCAAATATTCTATTATAATTTCTCATTTTCCTTAAGGAGTTGGTGACTGCCCAATCCTTCTGCTTTGAGATACTGGCAGAGGACAATAGTTCTCCTCAATCTTTCCCTTCTCTGCTTTAGCTCAGTCCAACTTTCTGTTTCTCTTTTTGCTGGTTGCCCCTAGTCTGCTTATTCTTTTTGTCTCAGCTCTTGATGGCCCCAGCCTTCCTCTCCTCCAGAACCTAGTAATATCTGGTATTGAATAGATATCTCATTTTATTTAAGTTTCTCAGGCTGCAAGTAAATTCTTCATCCAATAGGAGCAGGCATCTTACTACACTTAATTGAAATATCTGTGATTCAGAAAGGTATCCATTTAGTTATGATGGACTGATTCAATCAAAAATATTTCTCACCCAATAAATACAATTATTTTTAAGAGAGATTGGATAATAACTAGACCTTACTCTTATAGAAGTTGAAACTGTATCCTAGTTTACTTCTTCAGCATAGAGACTGGGATTCATGGTAGAAACAAAGAAATAATAATTATTCCTTTCTATATTCTTCTCATGCTCTCCTCACTCATTATTTTGGACTTTGGGTAAAAGAGATAAAGTAGGATGTGGAAGTTAGGACCATAGAACCATACATTAAGAGTTGGAAGGATTTCAGAGATTATTTAACCCACCCCCTCATTTTACAGATGAAGAAACTGAGACACAAAATAGTTATATTTTTTGTTCAAGATCATACAGGTAGAGAGATAGTAAGTGGTAGAGATAGGATTAGACTCTAACTCTTCTGGTCTAATTTGAGCAGAAAAAATTAAAAAATAGGAAGAAGGGGTAGAAAAGGAGGGCTGAAAGCATCCCCAGAGTGTTTATTATGCATCTAGAAACAGGAAAGACAATTAAAATGACCAATTAATCATATAGCCTTTTGGAGACAAAGGCTAAGAAAGTTCAGGCAGCCTTCACTTTACAATTTGTATCCTAAAATTTCTTTTGAAGTTGTAGTATGGAAACAATGTTATAAACAGCAAATGATTAGGGTTCCAGGTAAGTTTTTTTCATTTTTACAATGAAAGTAGTAGGAAATAATGTTATTGCCAAACTAGATAAACAGCAAAAAAAGAAAATGATAAAATTGAATAATAAATAATATTTTGTTTTCTTTTTTTATTAAAGCTTTTTATTTGCAGAGCATATGCATGGGTGATTTTTCCAACATTGACCCTTGCATAACTTTTTTGTTTATTTGTTTTAATTTTTTTTATTTTGAAAAAAATGTCTTTACAACATTATCCCTAGCACTCACTTCTGTTCCGACTTTATCCCTCCCTCCCTCTACCCCCTCCCCCAGATGGCAAGCAGTCCTATACATGTTGAATATATCACAGTATATCCTAGATACAATATATGTGTGCAGAACCAAACAGTTCTCTTGTTGCACAGGAAGAATTGGATTCAGAAGATAAAAATAGCCTAGGAAGAAAAACAAAAATGCAAACAGTTTACATTCATTTCCCAGTGTTCTTTCTTTGGGTGTAGCTGCTTCTGTCCATCATTGATCAATTGAAACTGAGTTAGATCTTCTCTTCGTCGAAGAAATCCACTTCCATCAGAATACATCCTCATACAGTATCGTTGTTGAAGTATATAATGATCTCCTGGTTCTGCTCATTTCACTTAGCATCAGGTCATATCCAAGCCTCTCTGTATTCATCCTGTTGGTCATTTCTTACAGAACAATAATATTCCACAACATTCATACACCACAATTTACCCAACCATTCTCCAATTGAAGGGCATCCATTCATTTTCCAGTTTCTAGCCACTACAAAGAGGGCTGCCACAAACATTTTGGCACATACAGGTCCCTTTCCCTTCTTTAGTATCTCTTTGGGGTATAAGCCCAGTAGGCATAACTTTTTGTTGCAAATTTTCCCCTTCTTCCCCCACTCCCTTCCCTATCTGGCAGACAGTCCAATACGTGTTAAATAAGTTGAAATACATGTCAGATCCAATATGTGTATACATATATATAGTTATCTGGTTGCTCAAGAAAAATGAGATCAAGAAGGAAGAGAAAAGAAAAAAAAATGCAAGCAAATAACAACAGAGAGAGTGAGAATACTACATTGTGTTCCACCCTCTGTTTCCATGGCTCTCTCTCTGGGTGTATATGACTCTCTTCATCACTGAACAAGTGGAACTGGTTTGAATCATCTCAATGTTGAAGAGAGCCACATCCATCAGAATTAATCATCGTATAATCTTGTTGTTGCCATGTATAATGATCTCCTGATTCTGTTCATTTCACTTTGTATCAGTTCATGTAAGTCTCTCTAGGCCTCTTTGAAATCATCCTGCTGGTCATTTCTTACAGAACAATAATATTCCATAACATTCATATACCACAATTAACCCAACCATCCTCCAATTGATGGGCATCCATTCAGTTTCCAGTTTCTTGCCACTACAAAAAGGGCTGCCACAAACATTTTTGCACATGTGGGTTCTTTTCCCTCTTTTAAGATCTCTTTGGGATATAATCCCAGTAGAAACACTGCTGGGGGTCAAAGGGTATGCACAGTTTGATAACTTTTTGAGCATAGTTTCAAACTGCTCTCCAAAATGGTTGGATCCATTCACAGTTCCACCAACAATGCATCAGTGTCCAGTTTTCCCACATCCCCTCCAATATTTGTCATTATCTTTTCCTGTCATCTTAGCCTGAGAGGTATGTAGTAATATCTCAAAGTTATCTTAATTTGCATTTCTCTGATCAATAGTGATTTGGAGCACCTTTTCATGTGGCTACAAATAGTTTCAATTTCTTCATCTGAAAATTGTCTTTTCATATCCTTTGACCATTTATCAATTGGCGATAATGTTTTGTTCTCAATCTTGAATCTTGGTACTTTAAAGGGAAGGCAGGTTTAATCAAAAGAGAAAGACAAAGTATTGGAGTCTTTTGGGGAGATCATCAAAGGGACGTCAGGGTATTTTACAAGGTTTTAGGAGCTAATAGCATACATGCTTTACTGTATCTAATTTCACTTCAAAACTTGTTTTTTTTTCTTGATACAAGTATATTGCTAACACATATTAGCTATGATTAGGGTAAATTATTGGCTCATAAATGAAGCAAAGACAGAAAGGAAGAAGAGGAGAAAAATATTTCTTCGAGGTAATTTGCAAAGATTAAGAAAAAGCAAAAAGGACAGAAGTTAAAGAAGATGTGTAGTTACATGTGAGTCCTTGACTAAGGTTTATGAGCTTGCCTGAATCGTGTAAAAGACATTGTGAAAGGAAGGTAGCATGGTGTGTTGATGATACTCCTGAGAGGAAAGAAAGGAGGGGTAGGGAAGAGACATTGGGTTAAACAATTCCTTGAATAGGCCACCAGGTGTTGCCACTGGTTCAGGATCTCTTGGTTACTATACATAGAAAATAGACTGATAAACAGAATGATATGGTAGGATGACTGAAAGGAAAAGGGAGCGTACAACTCATTATTTTTATGTATAGACAGTAGCTATTTGAGTATTCATAGCTTAGGGAGTTCATAAAATGTAGCCTTTGACTTTAAGGAACTTCAAAAATTATTTGAGAAACTATACAATTTCCTCAATTTGGAGCTCTTTAGTATGAGAAAATTACAGGACAAGACAAAACAAATGAACAAAAACTAGATTCCAGGTCTTATTTGTGAATAAAGTTACCTCCCCAATCTAGGTGGCCATTGTCAACTAGTTCAAATTTCTGAAAATCAGATGATTTGAACAATTCTATTCAATTACCTGAGGGAAATAATTGGGTTACAACTGAAAGGCTCTGTCATTGTGAAGATTTGGAAAGGGACATGGCATTTTAATGGTGAGAAGTGCCAAGAACTTAAAATTTAATAGAACTAGAAATGTTTGTCTACAGAAGAGAAGATGGGGGTGGGGGAAAGGGAGGGATTGTAATAGCTATCTTCAAGTATGTTTGATTATTATATTGAAGAGGGATTAGACTTAAATTATTGGACCCCAGAGAACAGAACTAGAAGATACAAAAAAGCAAATTTAGTTTGATGTATAAAGATACTTTATAATAAGTAGAGTTGTTCCAAAGTAGAATGGATTGCTTTGGAAGGTTATGGGATTCCTGTCCTTTGAGGTCTTTGAGAAGCTGGATGACCACTTGTCAAGTATGTTACAATAGAAATATTTTTTGGAGGGGTATAGATTGAACTAGATAGTTGCTGAGGTCCTTTTCAATTCAAATTCTGTGATTCTGTTGGAATTGAGTTTTGGTTATCTTATATAATAAGAAAAAGTCTGTGTTGGTGACTTTCTGTGATTCTGTTGGAATTGAGTGTTGGTTACCTTATATAATAAGAAAAGTCTGTGTTAGTGACTTGCATGTCAATCAGATGCTTGTATCTTGCTGCTTCCCTGTGCTTGTAGGTGTACCTAATCCTACTGCCTCAAGACCAATCAGATACTGGACTACCTACCTGCCCCTATTAAGTATTTACTATTGACAAAGAAACCATTTATCCAATGTTTACTGTGGGTAATACTTTTCACCAAGGATACATATAGAAAAGTAAGACAATCCCTGTTTCAAAGACCTCACATTAGGATGGGGAAAACAATATAAGATTTCAGGTACAAATGGAAAGCTTCTATGGTCCTGTCATAAAGCAGAGGGTGATGAATCTTTATTCATTCATTTCCATGACAAAATTGCCTAAGTTTCTGAAGTTAAACTACTCGACAGCTAAAAATAATAAGAATTATTATTATAATTGAATAAATTGAAAGTAAAATATAACATAAAATATGTTATTATATTTTACTTTCAATTTCAAATTGTCTCTCACTCCCTCTTTCTCCTCTGCACTGAGCTGAGAAAAACAAAACTTACTATGTATATGCATAATTATACAAAGCAAGTTTCCATATTAGTCATATCCAAAAAATTTTTAAAGATTATTATCATTTGTTTTTGTAAGGAAAGCTAGAAAGCCAGTGAGAATGAGAAAGAGAGAAGAAAGAGAGAAGAGAGAGGAAAGAGGAAAGAGGAGAGAGAGAGAGAAAAAGAGAGAGAGAGAGAGAATTAGCATTTTGAGTCTATTCTTTGTCTGGAGGTGGATAGCATATTTCATCATAAATCCTTTGGAATTGTGGTTGGCCATTGTGTTGATCAGAGATATTCAGTCTTTAACAACTGATAATTTTTGAACTGTTGCTGTTACTGTAAAAATTGTTCTCCTTATTTGGTTCACCTAAGTTTGCATCAATTCATACAGATCTTTCCAGGTTTTATTGAAACTATCTCCCTCTTCATTTCATACAGGACAAAAATATTCCATCAAATTAATAAACAGTAACTGATTTAATCATTCCCCAATTGATGGGCCTTTCCCAGCTTCCAATTCTTTGCCAACAGAAAACTAACTGTATACATACATACATACATATACATATATGTGAAATATATATTATATAATATGCATATTATTATATTTTAATATTAATCTTTATACTTTGATTTCTTTGGGTAGAGACTTAGTACAGTGTCACTGCTAATAAAAATATTCATAAATTACTAGCTTTGGGGACATAGTTCCCAATTGCTTTACAAAATGGTTGGACCAGTTCACAGCCTAACCAACAGTTCATTAAAGTATTTATTTTCCCATAGCCCCTCTAATATTTGTCATTTTCCTTTGTCACTTTAGTTGATCTGATGCATATAAAATGGTACCTCAGAGTTGTTTTAATTTTCATTTCTCTAATTAAGATTTGGATCATTTTGCATGTGGCTACTGATAACAGATTTATTCCTCTGAAAGTTGCCTGTTCATATCTTTTGACCATTAATCAATTAAGGAATGGGTCTTATTCTTGTAAACTTGACTCAGTTCCATACATATACATACAGCCCCACACATACATACAAATACATATATAGATATATGCATATGTATATGAAATATGTGTATCAGAGAAACTTGCTGCAAAATTTTTTCTCCCAATGTATTGCTTTTCTTCTAATTTTAGTTGCATTCGTTTTGATTTTGCGAAAACTTGGTAATTTTATGTAATCAAAATTAGTTATTCTACCTTCTATAAATTTCTCTGTCTTTTGTTTGGTCATGAACTCTTCCCCCTATGGATCTGGCAGGTAATTTCTATGTTCCACTGATTTGCTTTTGATATTGATCTTTATTTCTAAATCATGAACCCATTTTCAATTTATATTGATATATGGTGCTGAGTGTTGGTTTATGTCTGGTTTCTGCCAGATTAATTTTTAGTTTTCCCAAATTTTTTGCTGAATAATGAGTTTTTGTCTTTAATGACTTGGGTCCTTAGGTTAATCAAACATTAAGTTATTATGCTCATTTGTTCCTATATATTTTGCTTCTAATCTGTTCTCTATGTCTTATCTAGTACCAAATTGTTTTTGATCACTACAGTTATATAATTACAATGTGAGACTTGATACTGCTAGGTCTCCATTCTTCTTATTGATTCCCTTGATATTTTTGACTTTTTGTCATTTCCCCCCCTAACTTTATAAAGTAATCTTTGGCAATTTGATCTTTATGGCACTGGGTAAGTAAATTAATTTAGGTAGTAGTATCATTTTTAGTCCACAGTATTATCAATTTTAGTATTACTTGGCCTGTCCATGAATAATTGTTTGTCTAAATATTTAGTTCTGTCTTTATATGCTTGAAAAGTATTTTGTAGTATTGCTCATATAGTTTTTTATGTCTTGGAAGATAGACCCTCAAGTAATTTATACTGCCTACATTTATTTTTTTAATAAAATTTATCTGGTTCTTCCTGCTGAATTCTATTGGTAATATAAAAAATGCTGGTGATTTATATAGGTTTATTCATATCCTGTGACTTTCCTGAAGTGGTTGTTTCAGTTAGTTTTTGAAGTCATTTTTTCTGGTTTGTTTTATTTTAATTTTTTTATTAAAGCTTTTTATTTACAAAATATATACTTGGGCAATTTTTCAACACTGACCCTTGCAAAACCTTCTGTTCCAAATTTTCCCCTCCTTCCCCCTACCCCATCCCTTAGATAGCAGATAGTCTAATACATGTTAAATATGTTAAAATATATGTTAAATCATATATATATATATATACACACACACATATTTATACAGTTATCTTGCAGCATAAGAAAAATCAGATCAAGAAGGAAAAAAACTAAGAAAGAAAACAAAATGCAAGCAAACAACAACAGAAAGAGTGAAAATGCTGTTATGATCCACACTCAGTTCCCATAGTCCTCTCTCTACGTGTAAATGACTTTCTTCATCACTGAACAATTGGAACTGGTTTGAATCATCTCATTGTTGAAGAGAGCCACATCCATCAGAATTTATCATCATATAGTCTTGTGTTCATGTATAATGAACTCCTGGTTCTGCTCATTTCACCTAGCATCATTTCATACAAGTCTCTCTGAAATCATCCTATTGGTCGTTTCTTACAGAACAATAATATTCCATAAATTCATATGCCAAAACTTAATTCAGCTAATCTCCAGTTGATGGGCATCCATTAAGTTTCCAGTTTCTTGCCACTACAAAAAGGGTTGCTACAAACATTTTTGCACATATGGGTCTCTTTCCCTCCTTTAAGATTTCTTTGGGATATAAGCCCAGTAGAAACACTGCTGGGGGTCAAAGGGTATGCACAGTTTGATAACTTTTTGAGCATGTTCCAAATTGCTCTCCAGAATGGTTGAATCTGTTCACAGTTTCCAGGTCACTCTTTAGGGTACTCTAAGTAAAGAATTATACCCTCTGCAAAAATAATAGTTTCATTCTCTTTGCCTATACTTATGCTTCATTTTTTTCTTATTGCTAGCACTTGCAAATTTAATAAAATATTGAATAATAACAATCATTATAGACCTCTTTTTTACCCCTGATCTTACTGGAAAAACTTTACTTTAACCCTTGCAGACTATTGGTCTGCATCTTGCAGTATCTATTGGTAATAGATACTACTTATCATTTTAAGGAAACCTCCACTTATTCCTATGATTTCTAGGAAAAGCTATTTTTTTAACAGTTTTTAGTAGGGTGTTATTATGGTCAAAAGCTTTTATGACAGCTAGTAAAATAATCATGTTATTTTTATTGTTTTTGTTAGTTATATTATCAGTTATGCTTATTCGTTTTCAGCCCTGAAATCCTGATAAAAAAATCCAGTCTAGTCATAGTGTATGGATATTTTCTTTATCTGTGTTTTTCCTCAAAACAGTTTATGTGGTATTAGAATTAATTGTTCTTTAAATGTCTGATAGAATTTGCTTGTAAATCCCTCTGGTCCTAAGTTTTATTTTTCTTTTCTTTAAGGAACTCATTTATGGCTTATTCTATTTCTTTTTCTAAGATATGGTTATTTAAGTATTCTATTTTCTGTTCTGTTAATCCGGGAAGTTTATATTTCTGTAGATTTTCATCTATTGCATTTAGATTGTCAGTTGTATGTAAAGTTGGATAAAATAGTTTCTAAAACTGCTTTTATCTTGGTTGTGAATATACATTTTTCATTTTCAATCTCAGTGATGTGGTTTTCCTCTTTCTTTTTTAAACTTAAATTAGCCAATGGCTTATTCATTTTATTGAGTTTTTTTTTAAGTCCATCATTAATTTATTCATTTTTTGTTTGAATTTATTTAAATTTTTTTTCTATTGATTATTACGTTTCTGTTTTGGCATCTAATTAAAGGTATTAAATTTGCTAGTTTTCTAGGGTTTTTTAGATGTAAACTCAACTTGTTAACCTGTTCTTTTCTTTTATTGATTTAAGTATTTAGAAATAGAAAATTCCTCCTGAGTACTTTATTGACTGCATACTGCAAATTTTGGTGTATTATCCTATTTTGTCATTATCTTTAATGAAGAAATTTGTAATTTCTATGATTTGTTCTTTCATCCACTCATTCTTTAAGATTAAATCATTTAGTTTCAATTAATTTTTATTCTGTGCTTCAAAGGCCCTTTATTAAATATAATTTTGATTTAATACATTTGATTACATTTGATTAGTAGAAATGTCTGCACCTAATATTTCTGTTTTTCTCTTTTGTTTGTGAGGTTTTTATGGCTCATAAAGACAACTTTTGTGAAAGTGCTATGCATAGTTGAGACTAGGTATACTCCTTTCTATTACTATTGTATATTTTCCAGAGGTCTACCATGTATAACTTTTTTCCCCTGAGGCAATTGGAGTTAAGTGACTTGCCCAGGGTCACACAGCTAGGAGTGTTAAGTGTCTGAGGTCACATTTGAACTCAGGTCCTTCTGACTTCAGGGCTGGTGCTCTGTCCACTGTACCACCTAAGCTGCCCCTTTTCTAATATTCTATTTATCTTCTTAATTTCTTCCTATTTTATTTTATAGTTAGATTTATATAAGCCTGGGGAGGGGGTTGATAAATGAGGTTCTCCCTTAATACAGTTTTATTCTTTATTTCCTCCTATAATTTATTTTGCTTTTTCTTCAAGAATTTTGATGTGATATCATTTGTTGCATTATATATATATATATATATATATATATATATATATATATATATATATTAAGTATCAATATTAATTCATTGCTTATGGTACTTTTGAAGCTTTACTTAATACAACTCACTATATTTTTCTGTCCCTTTATGGTTGGCTTCTTCTTTTGTTTACTCATTCTTCTAGTCTACTTCTTGACTCTGGACTTTATGTTAATTCTAAATTCTATGCACTTCTGGGGATGTCTGGTCTGAGCTTCTATACAAGACATTCTGTGATCTTCTGCTGCTTTCACAACTTAATCTGGATGATCTACATGTTTTCAGTGCTCCCAAATTTGTGGGAATCTGTTCACTGTCCTCCTAGTCTGAATTCTGCAAGTTCTTTACCTAGGTTTGGATCTTCTGTGTTATGCATGCTTGAATTATGGTAGACAACTGCTGGACTCACACACTGCTAGCCCTCTGGGACATTCTGCAGATTCAGGGTTATCATACTTCTGGCTCCCCTTTAGTCTGGAACATCTGCCTTGGTTATTCCAGTGCAGTCTTTAGTTGGCCTTTAGCTGGGTCAAAGACTAGAACTGAGTTACTGTCCTTCTGTACTCAGAGCCACACAGCTATATTTCTAGAGCTTGTTTCTTGACCAATATTCAGTCAGGGCCCCACTTGCTTGTGACTGCTGACCCCCATTCTGTGTTTGGCACCTCCTAATCAGCAGGATTTGAACTTGTCTTTTTTATTACAAGACTGATGTTTTATCCACTTTGCCAAACTACTTCTCTTGTGTCAAAAACTTTGTTGTAAATAACTTTCTTTTGTGGGTCTTTTGTATTGCATTTGTAGAAGCAGTTATTTGAATAAAACAAACTCAGTGTGAGCCCCCTATATTTTTCACCTGATCCTCTGATCTGCATCCATGATTTCTGCCACTGAACATCCTTGGCATTCATTTCTTATCTGAATGCCCTACATTCTCCCTGGTAGATTTAATCCTGGCTTCTTCCCAACCTTGATTCCCCTTCCCAAGAGAATTCCTGCTTTGATGTGACCCTTCAGAAGAGGCTGCCTTTTTCTGTGGTAATGACTGTACCTTAGCTTCTTAACTATCACAAGCAGGTCAGGATTTAAATTCCAATGTAAACCTGCTTGTGGGTAACCAAATTCTCAACAAAGAGAACTCCCAAGCAGAAGGAGCTCGACTAATCTGAGCAGTGCTGACAATTAAATAGTGTAGACATGAGTTAAAATCCAGCTTCAGACATTTACTGGCTAACTATGTGACCACTGGAAAGTTGTTTAATTTTTTTGCTCTGAGACTGTTGTCCAGATCAAATGAGATAATAATTATAAAGTGCTTAGCACATTGCCTAATATATAGTAGGTGTTGTATAAGTATTATTATTATTATCATTAGTAGTAGTAGTAGTATTCAGTAGTATCAGCCAAGAGGATAGGGGTTGTCAGTGGGGATAAAGGGAGTACAACTGAGAACCAGCTGACTAGAGCAAGCAACAGTAGGTTGCTCCAGTATTTCCTCTGGCCAGTCCTTATGGTAGCAATATATCAGGTTTTAAGTATCTCTTGGAGGATGGCAACTTGTGCCAAAACTATAAGTGACATTGGGGAAAATTCAGTTGGAACATTGTGAACCTTAGGGGATATTCTAATTAACTTATAGATTACAGTATTTAATATTTTTGATTCTCCTCTTTTAATAAAATTCTCTTTGGCTCTGTAAGAGCCAACGTATTTAGAACCAACATTCTGAGCTGTCTAGAGGTGAGATAGCATAATGTGTAGTGGGAAAAACCCTGGATTTCAAAGTAGAAGATCTAAATACCAATTTTGACTCTCATTTACTATGTGACCTTCAGCAAGTCATTTTCACCTCTATATTTATCTCAGTCTCCTCATCTATAAACTGTGGCTTGTGAGTAAAATTTTTTGAGAGACATAGTTTCTGGATAATTTAATCATTTTGTTAAGAAAGCCAGAACAATATTAATAAAAAGATAGTCATCTTATCACCTCTCTTACACCACAGATAATCATGGTGGCAATTATAATTTATATACCTTTCAACCTGTGGGTGTTCTTGAGATATGGCAATCAACTCTGATTGGAAACACAATGGGAGGTGGGCTATATTAAAAGAAGGTGCTGACAGTGACATCATGTCACCTTTGGACAGACTGTCTCCATACCCAGACCATTACCCAGCCTTGGGCAATCTATTCAAAGAATGAGTGCTCTACCCAGGCTTGAGCTACTCTACCAGGGTTGGGGCTTGAACAAAAAAGTTCAATCTCATTGTCAGTAATGTTCTTCAAGAGAATGAACTTTTTTCTCTCTTTTTTATTATTGTTTTTTATTTACAAGATATATGCATGGGTAATTTTTCAGCACTGACCCTTGCAAAACCTTCTGTTCCAACTTTTCCTCTCTTTCCCCCGACCCCCCTCCCCTAGATGGAAGGTAGTCCCATACATGTTAAATATGTTAAAGTATATGTTAAATGCAATATCTGTATACATATTTATACAGTTATCTTGCTGCACAAGAAAAATTGGATTTAGAAATAAGGTAAAAATAGCCTGAGAAGGAAAACAAAAATGAAAGCAAACAATAATAGGAAAAGTATAATGTTATATTGTGATCTACACTCATTTCCCATAATTCTTTCGCTGGGTGTAGCTGGTTCTTTTCATTACTGAACAATTGGAACTGATTTGGTTCATCTCATTGTTGAAGAGAGCCACATCTGTCAGAATTGTTCGTCATATAGACTTGTTGTTGCCGTGTACAATGATCTCCTGGTTCTGGTCATTTTGCTCAGCAACAGTTCATGTAAGTCTCTCCAAGCCTCTCTGTATTCATTCTGTTGGTCATTTCTTACAGAACAATAATATTCCATTACATTCATATACCACAACTTATTCAGCTATTCCCCAACTGATGGGCATCAATTCAATTTCCATTTTCTTGATACTACAAACAGGGCTGCCACAACATTTTGGCACATACAGGTCCCTTTCCCTTCTTTAAAATCTCTTTGGGATATAAGCCCAGTAGTAGCCCTGCTGGATCAAAGGGTATGCACAGTTTGATAACTTTTTGAGCATAGTTCCAAATTGTTCTCCAGAATGGCTGGTGAATTCACAATTCCACCAACAATGCATCAGTGTCTCAGTTTTCCCACATTCCCTCCAACATTCATCATTATATTTTCCTGTCATCTTAGCCAATCTGAGAGGTATGTAGTGTATCTCAGCGTTGTCTTAATTTGCATTTAAGAGAATTAACTTTTAAAAAATCAGGACCTGAGAAGAATGGGGGAACATTGGATCCTCCCAAATTATTGGTTATTAATAATCATTTCTTTCAGACTGTAGTTCCTGCTTCACAAAGTGTTATAGGGCTTAAATAAGAGAATATGTAAAAAAGCTTTTTATGAACTAAAAAGTTTCCATTTTACTATTAATTCTTAAATTTCACTTGGATTCAGTTTCTAACTTTTTAAATGGTAACTGTTCTTTAAAGACTCTTCCAACTTTAAAGTTTGTGACTTTTCCAGATTTCTGGATGGAGTTTAAGCAGAGTGAACTACAATATTTTCCCCTAGAATATAACCCTGACCCTTCAAGATCTGACTATATCTGGAACAAAAGTAACATTACAGTAGAAAGGATCTCATCTCCACTGTCTATTGTCACCCTCACTTCCATACTCTCACCCAAATTTTATTCCTAAAGCAAAAGTCTGACCATGATACTCCTTGGTTCTAGGAGCATCACTGGCTTCTAAGACAAAATACAATCTCCTCTGTTTGGCATTTAAAGTCCCTTCAAAGACACTTGATGCCCTTTAAAGGTAAATACCACATCACTTCTCCTGAAGCACTCTATGTTATAGCTACATAGGCATAGTTGCTAATAAGTGACATTCCATCTCCCATCTCTGTGCATTTGCATAGGCTTTCTCCCATGCCTGGACTGCTCTCCCTTCTCACTTCTGTCTCTTGATTTCCTCCAAAACTCAGCTCAAGTGCACTTCTTTTAAGATACTTAATTACTATGTAGTCATTGGTACTCATTCTGTGCTAGATATTGTGCGAAGTGTCTGGGGACACTAATGCAAAAACTCCCCTAAGGAGCTTACATTCTACTGGGGTAGGGGGAAAGACAAACATTAAAGAGGTATTATCAGAAATGGATAATTTGGTTTGGAAATTTAAAGGATTAGAGAGAGAAGTGTTGGGGCAAAGGGGGAGGAGATAGATTTGTACTCCCTTTCTAGGAGCAATGATGTAGTTAATTTGATAATTGTTTCAGAACTAGAAAAGAAAGAGGGGTTAGAAAGTGAAGAAAGATAGAGAGAAGGGTGGAAAATGGAGATATTCGAGATGGCTAGGGATTATAATATAGCTTGATCAAAGCCTGTGGTCAATTGAGGTAATCTCCAATCAGAAACATGGGGTTTTATTGCTGGAATTCTGGGACAAAGGAGTTAAGTCCTCTAGGACTAGGTTGCTGGTCTGGGCAACATGGCAGTTTGGCAGCTATTGAGGAGATTGATTGATTGGTTGATTGATTGATTGACATTAAGAACGATTAAAATTATGTAGGCCATCTGTTACAAAGTTTTCCTTTTTGATAAGGACCTTTGAGAGGGCATATTTCTCAAACTGTTAAGGGCCATTGAAAGTGCTCAAGAGTTTTATAGCAAGAAACACATTTAATCTGTTTTTACCTACTCTCCTACTTCTTCTCCCCCCCCCCCCACTCCAGAGCTGTAAACAGGCTCCCCCTGGAACTGCATTTGCTGCCATCCCCTCTCTCCAGGACATTGGAAGGACTTATTACAGCCCTGGCATCATTCCACTTCATTAGCAACACTCCCTGTCATCCAACAGAAGAGAACCATGTCTTTTGGGAAGGAAAGGAAAGCCCCTTGGCTGGAGAAATTATTTGGGGCCAATAAAACACTGAAAGATAAAGTTTAGGACATATTTTGTTCCCAGAGCTGTGGAATGAGCTGGACGACTTAGCTGACTCCCCCCTCCCCAACCTCAGTTTGTTAATTTCTATGATTTGCAGCAAATAGACCTTAATAGGAAAGGAAGAAGCATAATTTTCTGAGAACAAAAGTAGAGACTCTGTCTGCTTAACAGATTTTGAACACTGTCCAGCCCAGAGCTCTCTCCATATGGTATTTAATAAGTGTTTTCTAATGGGGAGAAATAGTGTTTAAAAACAATTAACTGAAAGCTTTTATTATCATAGTCCTGATAAGAGCTCCCTGGATTATATGAATGGGGGGGTGATGATATTGGGGGAAGGAGGTATGGAGGGTGAAAACATCCCCAGATCTTTCTAAGTTTACTTTAATTAGCATTGGCACACTTTCACATGAACAGAAGAGTCCTTAAGACAGGTGCAGGGCAAATTAGGATTTTAGTCTGCTTTCTCATTCAGGAGATAGAATGCTGAACCTGGGGTCAAAGACGGGATTTCAAATCCAGCCTCAAACACTAGCTGTGAGAACCTGGATGAGTCACTTAATTTCTCTCTCTACCTTACTATACTCAACTGTTGAATGGGAACAAGGATAGCCCTTACCTCCCAAAATGTTGCAAGAATCAAATGAGATAATATTTGTAAAGCACTGGCACATAGTAGGCACTTAATAAATACTTGTTTCCATCTCTTCTCCCCTTTAATTATGTCTTAAATGTAAGATACTTTAGAAATATAGCTTTATGGAGACCAATTTGCATGACACAATTAGAAATTAAAGGTGCACGTGTAGCCCATAGTCATAGAAGAGAGCAGGAATGTGGATGGTGGTAGGAAGATTGTTCTTTAAAGCCTACCAAAGTTCCAGATCACAAGGCTGAACCCTATCTGGATCACAGGTTGGCTAAATATGCCCAACAATGATGATGGGTTGAACTCTATAGAAACCTGTGCCCAGAATATATAATTTATATAACTCTCTAGACCCAACACACTTTTAACTCCCTTTGCTCCCAATCTAGGTCGATCCCATGGGGGGAACAGGAGACCTCAATCTCTGTGCATCACATATCTTGATATATGGGTTTGTGGGTATCCTTGTTGTTGTTGTCTAGCAAAAGTAGGTGGGGTTTTTTTTGTTTGATTTTGCATTTGTATCTTTGATTTGAGCTCTCCAAATATGATCTTTGGACACTTGGCCTGAAATAGACATAGAACTAACTTTTTAAAAACTTAAATGAGTTTGTAATGTTATCAATTCTGGAGTCTCCAAGGTTGCAGATCACAATCCATCCTCTGGGTCTCCCTTCTGTGTCCTTCCCAAAATTTGCTACAGGAGGTCCACCAGACATGCTATACACTTTCCTCACTTTCTTCAGACATTACAAGGATACTAGTAGAATAGTTTGGCCAGAATCCATCATCCCTTTTCCTAAAATGACTATCTTCTCTTTCTGTCATACATCTGTTTGATAGCATCCCTTGCACCTGTTCATTTTTGGAACCCTCCACAAAAGTCCCATTCTGATGCCTCACTATGCCATGAAAAGAACCCTGGGTTCTCAAAGGCTCCACCATTTGATCACAACTTCTGGCAGCTAGTAACATGCTGGAATGGCTTCAAGTATTGCCCAGAAACAAACTAAGTATGTTTTTTGAGGACTAGCCCATCTAATTACCAGTAAGATGGTCATTTTGCTGATGAACTTTTTTGACCATGACAACTTATGTAGACTGATAGGGTACACCCATTCTGGAGGATATTTTCTGGGGAGTCCATATATGACAAATATTATGTAAAAAAGAAATACAATATAGTACCAGCTCTGAAAAAGGTTACACTATTCTGAGAGAAGGGAATGACTTATGATATATACATAAATAAGTCTGATGGTACATAACAGATATTATGAATAAAGAGAAATCCAGACAAAGAGCTCTAGGAAAAATTGAGAAGGTAAAATTACTTTGGCAGGAGTGGGAGGGGTAGGGTGGAATCAGAGAAGGCTGATCAAAACACATGAAATTTGGAGGTATTTGAAGTAAGAAAAAAGTTGATGGGATTCTGGACAGTGACATGCCCAGTTATCTAAAAATATATGTTCCAGACATCCTGAAGAATCCATTGAATTTAAAAGACAAGCCAAAAAAAATCAGTTTACGGCAAATGCAATCTCTCTCTCTCTATTTTAAAAGATGATATGGCAGAAAAGGAAATGGGACAAGAGATTAAGCTCTGCAGAATGGAACAGAGCTCAGATTTGGGGGAAAATCACTTTCAGCTTATAGAGTAAATAGTCTAAATTGCAGCTGGATTATGAGAAAAATATGGTCATCAGAACCCTCTGACTGATTTGCTTGGTGATAATGCATCATCATACCTCAAGTGAATTTTAAAATCATTTGGAAAAGGGAGAGAAAAAGAGGTTGGATGCAGTCTTTAAAGAAGTCCTATGTTATAAGAAAATGGTGGAATAACTATTCAAATGATCGTTACATGGAATAATGAAGAGATGTTATCCTGAGGAAGAAAAGACATTAGTTGATGAGATTATCAGTCTTTAAGTACTGGAATAGCTGTCTTGAGGAAAAAAGTCTTTTCCTGTTTGATCCCAGAGAAGAAAGCAAGTGTTATAAGTTACAGGGAAGCAGGAAAATAAATTCAAGAATTAGAGCTATTCCAATGTGGAATGGGTTATCTCAGATGATAATAGGTTTCCCTTTTCTAGATGTATTTAAAAAATAAAAAGAAGGAGCAGGTGGACAGAATTAATTCTCTGATGCACTAAAGCAGCTCTTTAAGCAAAACAGCCTGGCTCTGGGTAATGGTGACCAAGCTGGCATGCAATAGTTAGAGATGATGGTTAAGAGACTGTTGGAGTCAAGGCATAAATAGGTGTTGAGAAGAATACAAGTCATAGACAGCAGCAGATCCAGCAAGTGAAAATTGGGGAAGATGTTTATATGTTTATACTGTGGAAAGAACTAGTCAGGAAGCCACACCCACAGGCAGAGACAGCATTCACATCAGACGTAGGGTCTGTGGGCATGGATGATGGATGACAGCTATTTATTGATTTTGCTTTGAGACCAAACTTTCCTTTCACACTATGTTACCTTAATCCCTCAATACACACAGGGCCTTTCTCTTAAAGATTGTACAGGGTCCACATGGCCTAATTCTAATTAATCATGGGCAAACTGTAGCATGTCATGTTTTATAGGATCATGTGAATTCCTTATCTTCTATAAAATTTCCATTTCTCCCAAAATTCCTTAACTCTAGGGAGCAATCTGATTCTTCCAGTTCACCTAGAAATGGAACCTGGGTCATTCTTGTCTCCACTTGCTCATCCTTTATACCTAATCAGTTGCCAAATGTGGCTCATTCTACCTCTATATTATCTCTCTCATCCATACCTTCTTCTCCAATCACAATGCCATTGTTATAGTTTATGCTCTCATCATATCTTTATTCCTAAAGCACTTGTCTGATAGTATCTTCTCCTGATTAAATAATCTTAATGATTCCCTGCTGCTTAAAGGAAAGAATATAAACTCTTTAAAATGGCATTTAAAGTCTTCCACAATCTGGCTACCAACTACCTATCTGGATTTACTAGCTTGCTCTATATTTTATCTAAACTGGATTATTTACTGTTCCCAGAAATGGAATTTCTATATTCTTTCTCCATGATGTGTAATGGGCTGAGGTTTGAGTTGATGCACTGAGGTCCCAAGTACGTGAGGCTAAATAATAATTAGGCTATACTCTATTAATATACATGATTGGATAAAGAATGGTCCCTGCCCACTCTCTGTGCAAGTGCTGATGTGTTGTATAGGAAATGACGATTTTGGTGGGTGGAGGCAGAGAGAGAGAGAGAGAGAGAGAGAGGAAGAGAAGCTGGGGGAGATTGGGGCCTGGGTTCGAGACTCCGAGCTGCTGGTTGTGTGGCTGCTGGTCGAGCTAGCTTCTTGACTCAGCTGCACACATTGCTATCACCGATTCTCTTCCACCTCCGATCCTTCTTCACTGAGAATAAAGACGGACGGTTTTCCCCTAACCTGAATTCCTGTCTCCTGTTGATTTAAAAATACATGATCTTCACATTGATGCTGCACAGGATGTCTCCATGCCTGGAAAGTATTTCTTTTAAAATATTTAGCTTCCTTCAAGGTTCAATTGCCAAAACTGATCCCCTCATTAGTAGTCAGTCCCTCCTTCTCAAATTATCTCATATTCACCTAATTTGTATAACATGTATCCTCAGTAGAATGTAAGTTCTTTGAGAACAAAGACTTCCATTTTTGTCTGTCTCCAGTGCCCAACACAATACAGTGCACATAACAGGGATTTCATAGTAGTTTATTGAATTAAGAGATGGAAAAAGACCTTAGTGATCATCCAGTCCAATTTTCTTATTTGACAGATGAGGTAACTGAGTCATAAGATGTTGTATCTATGATCACAGTCATCAGAGAGGCAGAAAAATCACCTTACCTGAAGCAGCAATACATTCTGAGGATGAGACAGGAAGCAAATTTACCAGGAGGAGCAAATCATCACAACCTCTTTGACCAATATCTTCCCTCAGACCTTGATGAAGATAGTCTAATACTCTGAGCCTCAGGGTCATGGAATAGCAATGTTTCCAACCCAATTCCTTGAGCCTTCCTCCTGGGACACAACCCCTACAAGATGCAACAGGGCAACTGTTCCTGCAGATGTTACAGACATAGCTACTAAAGGCCAGGAAAAGAAAATTCTTACCACTAAAGTCCTTGGCACTGTTAAATAGATCAATATTAGAAACTGACAAGAGTTTATAAATGGAAATGACATAAAAGATGAAGCATTAACACCTGTTTTGCCACTGCACCCCTCTTCCCCAAATCAGTCAATCTTTCCATTTGACTTGTAACTGAAACCTTCCATATGTATTGTCTCCTCCATAATATGAGCTTTTTGAGTGTAAGGATTGTCACCCTTTTCTATTTGTGTATGCTTAGCACTTAACACAGCTCTCTACATATTGTAAGCACTTAGTAAATGCTTTATTTACTCATTTATCTATAGTGTTTAATATTTGTGAAAGAAGCATTTATTTCATTCATCCATTTAGTTCAAATTTTTATGAAGAAATAACTCAGAGAATAAATCCAATTTTTTTTAAATAACTTTTTATTGACAGAACCCATGCCAGGGTAATTTTTTACAACATTATCCCTTGCACTCACTTCTGTTCCGATTTTTCCACTCCCTCTCTCCATCCCCTCCCCCAGATGGCAAGCAGTCCTATACATGTTAAGTAGGTTGTAGTAGATCTTGGATACAATATATGTGTGCAGAACCGAACAGTTCTCTTGTTGCTCAGGGAGAATTGGATTTAGAAGGTATAAATAACCTGGGAAGAAGAACAAAAATGCAAGCAGTTTACATTCATTTCCTAGTGTTCTTTCTTTGGGTGTAGCTGCTTCTGTCCATCATTGATCAATTGAAACTGAATTAGATCTCTTTATTGAAGAAATCCACTTCCATCAGAGTACATCCTCATACAGAATCGTTGTTGAGGTATATAATGATATCCTGGTTCTGCTCATTTCACTCAGCATCAATTCATGTAAGTCTTGCCAATCTTCTCTGTATTCATCTTGCTGGTCATTTCTTACAGAACAATAATATTCCATAACATTCATATACCACAATTTACTCAACCATTCTCCAATTGATGGGCATCCATTCATTTTCCAGTTTCTAGCCACTACAAACAGGGCTGCCACAAACATTCTTGCACATACAGGTCCCTTTCCCTTTTTTAATATCTCTTTGGGGTATAAGCCCAGTAGAAACATTGCTGGATCAAAGGGTATGCACAGTTTGATAACTTTTTGAACATAGTTCCAAATTGCTCTCCGGAATGGCTGGATGTGTTCACAATTCCACCAACAATGAATGTATCAGTGTCCCTGTTTTCCCACATCCCCTCCAACATCCAAAATTTTAATATCATGAAACATTCCTCAACAAATACATTGTCAGGAGATGTAAACAATTGTTTACAAAAGAAGGAATACAAATATTCAATACTAATAAGTAAGAAGAGAAATGCAAATTAAAATGACCCTAATGAGTCACTCTGCACCCATAAAATTGGCAAAGACTAAAAGGTAGAAACAGTCACTGTTAGAGGAATTCAAGGGAAGACAGGCACTACATTTTTGAAGGAGGTATGAATTGGTCCAACGAGGTTGGAATACAATTGGAATAATGTAAGAATGATAAGGAAATTGTTTAAATCCATCACTGGGCAAAAACAGAGGGAAAGTTCTCATGTCTACCAAAATACTTACAGTAAGTGTTTGGTTTGATTTGGCAGCAAGAATCTGGAAACTAAGTGTGCATTCATAGAAGGAGGAATGGCTACATAAATTATAGTTATATAAATGTAATGGCACATGATTGCATTGTAAAAAGTGATGAATTTGAAATATCCAGGGAAATGTAGGAAGACTAGGAACTAATATAGAGGAAAGAAAGAATTAAGGGAACAATGCAGTTGGTAAACATAATCAAAGAAAACACCACCAAACAGTGGAATTAATATGAATAAAATGACTAATTTTGATTTAGGACTAATGATAAGACCACTTTCCTTCCTCCTGTTACGTGACAAACCATAAATAATGCTGGGTTGGGGAGTTTGTCATTGGTGAATATTCTGACAAAGAATACATTTTGAAATTTGTTTGAGTTCTCTTGGTCTTAGCCCAGGATGGGTAGAAATTGAATTGTGAAGATCTTTCCATTCCATTTAGCTCTTTAAAGGTTTGGGATTTCTTTTTTATTCAGTAGGTTTTGTGATTTTTCTTCCAAGGAAAATGTCTTCATTCTCTAATGAATTCATTTTGATCATGAAGTTATTTGAAAAGTTAAATACAGTCTGTGAGATTCTTAAGAGAAAGGGTGACGTTTCAGCAAATGATCCATTCTTGTGAAAAATTCAAGTATCATTCTTCATGATGTTAGATATTGTGATTGACTCATTCCTCCATGATATCTCTTTGCGCTCCTGGCTCCCCCAGGGATGTAGGACAGTCCAGAAGTGAACTATTATACCTTACCCAAAGATTAAGCATGAACATTTACTCTTTAAACATGTGCATATCACTTGGCAAAAAGTTACCTCTGATGTCTTTGCCTGGCTCTGATTAAAAACAATTTTTCTGTCCCATATAACAATTTGGCCCCCATCTTCCCTCAAGCCAGTCCATGTGCAGATTAAACCCACCAATCCACTTAATCCAAAATTGTGTGTTGTTTCAATAATAAATTGCTCAGAAGCAATTGTCATCATTTGAATTCCAAATCCCATCATGGCCAACCAAAATGTGGGCTCTCGTTTTTCTGGATGTCAAGCAGGAGGAGTTTTTCCATCTCCTAGTAACTATGCTAAAAACAACATTTTCAGACCCCACTTACCCTCCTTACTTTTTTTTTTTTTTGTCATGCAGTCATTTCAGAAAGGTTTGTTTTTTCTTAGTCTGTTCTTCAGGGTGTATTTTCTGACAGGGCTTGGGCATGTGTGTTTGTAAGATGCCTCTTTCCAGTGACTGCTCTGATCCAAGCTCAGAATAAGCATTTTGCTGTATGTATAGCAGCACACTGTTAAGTAATTAAAATGCTCCTAAGCTCCAGCAAGCCTGGAACCATGCTGAGCCAAATTTATCTAAAAATAGAGGCCTCTGCCAAACACTCATCAGTGGTCAAATCCCTTGGCCTTCAAGTTCTTCTGTGGGTTTGGGGAGGACAAGCAATTGAGGGAAGGTGGTGAATCCTTTGACTCAAGGCAAAATGTCATAATGAAGCTCACATATACTCTAGCTTTATAAAAAGCAGTCTTGCTCTGCTTATAAAAAGTCTTGGCCTTCAAACCACTGATTACAGCTCCAGCTGGAATCAAGAAGGAACAATTGGTACAGAGCTCTTTGGTTTCAGCAAAGCTAGCTTTAGTCACTGGCCTTGGGTGCTCCTTTGCATTGCCAGAAATTGTAGGCTAATTGACTGCCGAAGGTTTACCAAAATCATGTCAGAGGTCTAGTGATTGAGGGGAAATGGGATTATAAGAACACACACAGATCCTGACGTTCCTTGTAGGATGATGGAGATATGTTTCTGCTCTCTCCCATCTGCCCCCAAATTATGTCACTAACAACCATAAACTGTGAAATTTTTTTCCCTTGACCCACACATCGTGAAGTTATTTGTAATTATCATTTAAAGAAAATTAGAACACCAAAATTCTTTCCTTTGGATTTCCTAGGCATTTCTTCCTTTTCCCTCTTGTCTCCTAAAATGCCTGGGAGTCCCAACAGACCTCACCCTTCACACTTCGACTTCTTTTTTGGGCAATGGATGTTGGAGAGGTGATAGATTTGCCAGATTACATTAAAGAGATTGGGTTGGGAGATAGACTTCAGAAGGACTTCCCTCATGTTTTTATTACTTTAACCCAAAGAAAGTTTAGATCTGAATATGTAACTCTCTTCATTATGCTTAGAAACTCTCATAAGCTATGATGGCTTATTTAATTTTATTGTTTTTATTCTCTGTAGATTTTTTGCATTTTGCCCTACTGAATTTCTTTTGGGTGATGGATACCCATAAGGAAGACTGCCATCCATGGACCCACACTTAACATCGTATACCAAGTTACGATCAAAATGGATCCATGATTTAGACATAAAGAACGAGATTATAAACAAATTGGAGGAACATAGGATAGTTTATCTCTCAGACTTGTGGAAGAGGAAGAAATTTGTGACTAAAGACGAACTAGAGACCATTATATTGATCACAAAATAGAAAATTTTGATTACATCAAATTAAAAAGCTTCTGTACAAACAAAATTAATGTAAACAAGATTAGAAGGGAAGCAACAAACTGGGAAAACATCTTCACAGTTAAAGGTTCTGATAAAGGCCTCATTTCCAAAATATATAGAGAGCTGACTCTAATTTATAAGAAACCAAGCCATTCTCCAATTGATAAATGGTCAAAGGATATGAACAGACAATTTTCAGATGATGAAATTGAAATCATTACCACTCATATGAAAGAGTGTTCCAAATCATTATTAATCAGAGAAATGCAAATTAAGACAACTCTGAGATACCACTACACACCTGTCAGATTGGCTAAGATGACAGGAAAAAATAATGATGAGTGTTGGAGGGGATGCGGGAAAACTGGGACACTGATACATTGTTGGTGGAGCTGTGAACGAATCCAACCATTCTGGAGAGCAATCTGGAATTATGCCCAAAAAGTTATCAAACTGTGCATACCCTTTGATCCAGCAGTGTTTCTACTGGGCTTATACCCCAAGAAGATACTAAAGAAGGGAAAGGGACCAGTATGTGCCAAAATGTTTGTGGCAGCCCTGTTTGTAGTGGCTAGAAACTGGAAACTGAGTGGATGCCCATCAATTGGAGAATGGTTGGGTAAATTGTGGTATATGAATGTTATGGAATATTATTGTTCTGTAAGAAATGACCAGCAAGATGAATACAGAGAAGCTTGGAGAGAATTACATGAACTGATGCTAAGTGAAATGAGCAGAACCAGGAGATCATTATGTACGTCAACAACGATACTGTATGAAGATGTAATCTGATGGAAGTAGATTTCTTTGACAAAGAGACCTAATTCAGTTTCAATTGATCAATGATGGACAGAAGCAGCTACACCCAAAGAAAAAAACACTGGGAAATGAATGTAAACTGTTTGCATTTTTGTTTTTCTTCTCGGGTTATTTCTACCTTCTGAATCCAACTCTCCCTGTGCAACAAGAAAACTGTTTGGATCTGCACACATACATTGTATCTAGGATATACTAGGACATATTCAACATATATAGGACTGCTTGCCATCTAGGGGAGAGGGTGGAGGGTGGGAGGGAAAAATCGGACCAGAAGTGAGTGCAAGGGACAATGTTGTAAAAAAAAATTACCCTGGCATGGATTCTGTCAATAAAAAGTTACTATAATAATAATAAAAAAAAGGAAGACTGCCATCAATTGACCTTCAAATGTCATACACAAGATTTTGTTGTGGTTGTGAAGTTATTTTTCATCATGTCTAATTCTTTGTGACCCCATTTGGGGTTTTCTTGGCAAAGATACTGCAGTGTTTTACCATTTCCTTCTCTAGCTCATTTTATAGATGAGGAAACTGAGGCAAGTCTTTTAAGTGCCTTGCCCAGGATCACATAGCTGGTAAGTATCTGTGACCATATTTGAACTCAGGAAAATTAGTCTTCCTGATTCCAGGCTCAGGGTACTCTATATATTATGCCACTTAGCTGCACTAAAAAGTGAGGCTTAATTAAATCAGTGCAACTAGAACACTGGGCCTGGAGTCAGTTAAAAAAAAAACAAACAGTTCAAATCTAACCTCAGCCATTTACTAGCTGTGTGATCCCTGGAAATTCATTTAAACTCTGCCTCAGTTTCCTCAATTGTAAAGTGGGACTAGTAATATCACCTATTCATAGAATTGTTATAAAGATCAAAGGAGATGGTATTTATAAAGCATAGAACACAGTGCCTGGGATATAGTAAATGCAAGTAAATGTTTGTTTCCTTGCCCTCTCCCTATAAATTGATTTTCCTTAAGTGAAGTTCTAAACTTGTCTCTCTCTTACTTGGCTCTATTGTCCTTGGGATAAAATAGAAGTCTTCTTATTTAATTTTCAAAGCCTTTCATAAATTATCTTCAGCCTATTTTTCACAGATTAATTGGACATTATTTCTGTTCCTATGATCTTCGATCCAGCCAAATTATCTTTCTCTCTCTATTTTTTACATACAAACTCCATTTCCCATCTCTGTATCCTTGCATTAGAAGATACCTAATATCTACAGTCCAATCCCTCTTCATCCCCACCTAATAATTTCTCTTTCTTTCTTAAAGGGATTTCCTGATTCTGCCCCCTCCCCAAGAGAGGGCAATTTTCCCCTGTCCCCCAGCTTAACTGCCATTGTCCATGACTACTTTTTATCTATTTTTGTTTTTTCTCTCTCTGCCTCTGTCTCTTTCTCTCCATATGTATGATATATATATATATGTATGTAAATATAATATATATTTAATATACTTTCATATCTACATTTTGTCTCTCTCCTATTCAAGTGTAGTTTTTTTGAGAGCAGAGATTGTTTCATTCTTTGTATTTGTATTATTTTCTTCTTTTGTATTTTGTATTTTTTGCCTTGTTCTTGGCAAGTCTTTGACACATAGTACTCGCTTAATGCTCATTGACTGATAATGATTGGGAGTCTTTCACTGCAATTTGCAGAGCTGGCTATGACTGTGATTCCACACTTTATATTTCATGCTGGTCCAAAGCCCTCGCTCAAAAAGTGCTCTCTCATTCCTTAGAGCTGCTCCATGAACTGTGAATATTTTCCCCAGCTACTTCTAGGTGTAATGTGATATACTGGGAAAAAAAATTCTGCATCTGTAGTCAGAGCTTCTGTGATGAAATCCCAACTCTCTCTATAACACTGGCTACCTGTGTGATTTTGGTTAAGTCATCTAATTTCCCTCAGATTTCTCAGTGATAATTTGGGATGGACTAGATGGCCTCTAAGATCCCTCTCCATATAAGAGAATCCTTTAAGCATTTCTATAATCGCTGTTTGGCTGCTACTATATACACTCCCCCATCCACTCTGGCACAATTGTATTGTTGCTATGAGTATTTCAACATTTCACTGTTAACGGCAGAACAGAGACTTTCTAGCTTTTAGGGACTCAAAAGTCTCACCATTTTAGAGATAAGGAAGCTGAGGTAGAGAGAGGTCAAGTGTCTTACTTACCATCACATAAGCAATAACTATTAAAACTACTTGTGTGACTCCAAACTCAATGCCCTTTTTTATGGTACCATGTGGGAGTATTTTCCAAGGTCTCCTTTTTGTGATGGGCTGGCAGATAAAATGCCTACAATCTGGTTGTCAATCATAGGATACAGTCTACATAAGAGGAATGGCTATGAGACCATTTTCATGAGCAAGGGTATCAATACCAGCCTTACTTGAACTTGTGTGTGTTTTCTCTTAAGGATATTGTAATAGGACAAGAATCTCCCTTTTCCCTACAACAGTTCTCTTAGAAGAACACAGCAGAGCTCTCTCTGGGGACCAGAATTGGCCCCTGCTTCCCTTGATATAGCTTCCTGATAACCTAAGGGCATAAAAGGATGTGATGGTTTTAGGAGACCAAATGATGTAATCTAGGAGAGCAATTCCTGATCACCAAATGTGAGATTGATGTAGGCACCAAATGCTGGGGTTCGGTGATATGAAGAATTCACAGTGGCCATTCTCTTTGGCAAAAGGCAAGTTTATTTAGGAGAAGAGGTTATAGACAAAATGAAGAGATACAATAGATATCAGGAATAGTAAAAATGAAATAGAATTGGGAGAGCATATAGTTAGTATGAAAAGAGGTTTGTTTTTTTTTTTAACAATTAATGATAGAAAAAACAAGTTCCTTAGTGGAACTCACAGTTTACTAAGAAAAAGGCAACACCGCATGGGGCTGGAATATGCCCTTTACTGACAGGCTAAATAGCAAAAGAGATTTAGCATCCTAAAAGAGTTAATTAGCAATAAGGAGAAAGACACTATAAGGTATGGTGGGGGATTGAGAGGAGAGTTTCCTCCTGGGCATGCGGGAGGGGTGAAGAGAATGACCACAAGGCAGACTGGCGCGATGGACTATAACCCTAAGAGGGATTCAGCAAAGATAGTTGTGGACAGATTTATAGGGAAGATTTAACCTCAGGGGTTTGATATAACTGGGATTTCTGGAGAGGCTATCCATGATCTCCACAGAGGGTAAGACCACAAGGTTAAACTCATCTCCATCACCAATCTTCCCTGCCTGCCCCAGCAAGCAATTCTACCAGTGCTCCAGCCCCTCTCTGTCAACTGTACCCAGTTACTGAGGACCTCATCAAAGGTACTCCATTTCATCACCAAATCAAACCTGAACAGGCTAATAGGGTTGGGTCCATTCCTAATGGAAAAACCGAGCTTCCTTTAAGAGTTTTCAGGTTTTATACACCATTGGAAAGTGGACTGCCTTGCCTTGTAAAGTATCCCATGAAGTTTCTGAGCCCCTGGAGAGTCTTGGATGTTTCTCCCAGCCTGGAGATTCCTTAGGGCAGCTAAGAGCATAGCAGATAGAGCCCTGGGCCAGTATTTAGGAAAATTCATCTTTTTGAGTTCAAATCTAGCCTCAGATACTTGGTGTGACCCTGGGCAAGTCACTTAACCCTGTTTGCCTCAGTTTCCTTATCTGTAAAATGAGCTGGAGAAAGAGATGGCAAGAAAACTTCAAATAAACTCCCAAAGCATCAAAACAATTTAAAAGACTGAACTACAGAAATAACTGGGAATTTTTAAATGCAGCACACCAATTCAAAGTGCTGTTTTCCTCTCCAGGGGCATGTCTCCTATGATCAAGGAAAACCTCAGAGAGACTCTCAGGCCCAGACCTAAGCAGCAAAGCTTTCAAAAAGTATTACAAACACTGGAGGGTGGAGCAGAGGATCCTGATTCAAACCCAACTCACCAGCTCAGTGATCTGGGATAAATTAATTCACCTGACTGGGACTTCTTCTAGAAGATAAGGTTGGAAACTCAATAGCTTCTTTATCTTTTTTATCCAGACCTGTGATTTCAGTGATTTAGGTAGATTCTAGAGAACTCCCCATGTGATCTGGAGCAAGTTGCTGAATCTCATTGACTTCATCTGTTGTAGGGGGACTTTATCCTTTTTTAAATCAGATCTGTGATTTCATTGAGATAGGGCTCCTGCTGAAATACTCTCTCTTGCCAGTGGGGCTAATTATTTACCTTTTTTCATGGCAAAAACTTCTTTGGCAGCCTGATGAAATATATAGACCCCTTCTTTCCTCAGAATAATGTTTTTTAAATGCATAAAATAGAATACACAAGGTGACAAAGGAAAGCTATGACACCAGAATAAAGATGATTCCTCCTCCCCCCCACTCTAAGCACAAGGATTCCTTGAAATCTATTCAGATTTTTTTGGTGGAGGAAGGGAGGAATAACTGTTCCTCAGATTAAAAACCCCCATGTTTGGAGGGATGCCTGAGGATGCCATTGCCAGTGAGAGGCAGAATTTCTATACTGAAATTTTACTGATTTCAAGAACAGCTCTCTATTTACTATATCATGTGGTGCCTTAGACTTATTGATTTCTGAGGTCCCTGCTAGCCCTAAATCTATGATCTCATTAAGAGCTAATTCCATTTGTAATATGACAATCCCAGTCTATGGTTTATTTCTACTATAAAAGCTACTATATTCTTCCTCCAAATATTTTCATTTTCATAGAAATATGCTATCAGGACAATTCCTCTGGGGATTGCATTCTATAGGAATAAACCCTAGCAGGATAATACAAATTCAATAATTATAGAGCAAACCAATAGCAACCCCAAACCAGGATGTGCTGGTAAATCTTTAACAACCAGCTCAGAAAATGCTAGCAGAACATACTTATAATTTTAATCTACATTATTAAAATTTTTGTCAATTTCTTAAAATCTAGGCCAATTAACAAGACAATAAATAAATTAGAATTGGGTTTGCTTCCAAAATGTAAAGGCTCACAGTGAAAATTTCTGAAGAACCTCCTGCACCAAACTATTGTGCATTTAAGAATTCCTCAGGGTCTGTTGCCCTAAGTAAGTCTGCCACATATAAACTATACTTTAACAACATTGCTGAATGCTTAGATCTAGGTCTCATCAAAACCACAGGTTAGATTCAGCAAAACACTAACATTGAGAACCTTCAAAAGCTATTTTGCATGTTTTTAAATGATTTTCCTGATACAGCAACTAAATGCAGCCTCATCCAGCTGCTCACCTACGTGTTCTTGGTGCAAATGTACTTATTCTCTGTATTGACTGTTCCCTATATAATTATTACTGCCTGCTGACTAGGAAGGTGGATCATTAGTTCCCTCTGCAGGGCTTTGCTTATTCAGAATTTGTATCTTCAGAGCAGTACTGCTATTGGATGACCTTTTAGCATTTTTCTTCAATTTATCTTACTTATCTTTTTAAAATTTCTTAATTTTATTACAATTTTGTGCATTTACATTTTAGTAACTAAGTTACCAGTAGATTTTAAGCCTTTTGAAGGCAGAGACTGTTTCATTTTTGTCTTTGTAATCTCTAATTCCACTGTGCTTATTATATAATAGGTGTTTAATAGATGCTAGTGAGTTTGACTTTTGGCTGAAGCACAAGTATGGAATATGAGTAGGAAGTAATAAAAAGAATAAAACAACAAACATTAAAGTAGCATATTCTGAAAAGTCTTTTACACATATTTTATTTGAGTGTCAAAATTACCTCTGATATAATCTCAATTTTACAGAAAAAGAGACTGAGTTTCAGAGAGGGGACTTATCAGTGGTCACAGAGTTTAATGAGTGTCAGAGAAAGGATTTTTAACTTATTTCTCCATGGTCTTAGGTCCAGCACTCTATTCACTATACCATAAAAGGATCAGATTTTGAAGGAGCCTCTTGGGAGTTCTGATCAATTTTGAGAGGTTTCTGGAAGGATGCTGGAATGTGATACTTCCAGTGTCTTTCCTTTGTCAAGTTCTCTCGCTTTGCTCCAATCCTAAAACTCTCCGGGTCATACTTCTCATTCAGCTTCACAACTCATGGATCTATAGTTTCTTACTGAAGTTCCTTAAAAAAAAATCCAGACTAATACAGAACAGAACCTGATGGCTGGCTTGTGCTCCAGTGAATTTGGATAATGAAGGGAGCACAGGTGAATGTCTCTCCCTGATGCATGCACTATTCACTATGGGATGAAATATTAAAATGCCCCCAAACAACAGCTGGGGAAAATTACTCCATCCATTGCTCATTATGGAGCACTTGCCTCTGGTTAGTACTTGCATTTTCTGAGGCTCTGAAAAGTGAAATGACTAGTCATTGGATATATAGCAGGGCATGGTGACAAAGGGAAAGGCAAAATGAGAAAGAATTCAAAGCATGAGAGTTTAAAACTATACTTTCACCTGGAATTTTTATTATATGTGCAAAAAATGAACACTATCTCTTTGCCATCGAAACACATTGCTTCCTCTTGTAAAAATGGAAGGGGAAAGACATCCTAGAGGCTGGGCTTCATGTGGGAACATATCACAAATGCAGTATAACTACCACCCTCTCATTGCCAAATATGATTAGAGATCAACAGAGGAACTTCAGAAAATGGGCCAAAAATGTGTTGAAATGGATATGTAGGCTTTTTGTCTTTGTCTGGCCTGTGATTTCTTTGGCATAGAGAACTCACAGGGTGGAAACATTTCCCCATTGCAAATTGGCAACTCATCAGGATCTTAGATTCTTTTACAAATGTTTGAGAACATTGAAAAGCGAAGTGACTTGTGTCAAGTATGTATCAGAAGCAGAACTTGAATCTAGGTTTTCTTTTTGCTTTTTGCTTTCCTTCTTTCTTTCTTTCTTTCTTTTTTTGAGAGGCAATTGGGGTTAAGTGACTTGGGGTTAAGGTCACACAGCTGTTAAGAGTTATATCTGAGGTTGAATTTGAACTCAGGTATTCCTGACTCAAGGACCAGTGTTCTATCTACTATGCCATCTAGCTGCCCTAAATCCAGGGATTTCTGACCCCAAGGCAGGTCATTACTACACTTTCTCTGTAGCTCTTTAGATACAGAATATTTCTTCTAGCCTTTGGGGGGCTGTGGAGTCCTGCCCTAAAACTATAAATCAAAGTATTATGACTCTACTTTAGGAGACAGTATGGAGGCAGCTAGAGAGTGCCATAGTCGATCAAGCATCAGGAACACTCATCTTTCAGAGTCAAATCTGGTCTCAGACACTTATTAGCTAGGTGCCCTGGGCAAGTCATTTAATGCTGTTTGCCTCAGTTTCCTCATCTGTAAAATTAATTGGAGAAGGAAACAGTAAACCACTCTAGTATCTTTGTTGAGAAAACCTCAAAAGGGGTGATGAGTTAGACATGACCAAAAAAGGAAAAAAAAAACAATGAGAAGGAGACAGTATATTACAACAGGGCTCTGCAGTTGGAGGATGTGGTTCAAACACTGCCCCTATTACTAACTGTGTGATCTCAATCAAAAGAATGGTTTCAGTCTGTTTCCTCATCTATAAAATAAGGTACTGGAAGGGGGAGGACCAGAAGGCCTCTAAAATCCCCAGCTCTGGTCTATGGTCCTAGGACATTTTCTGTCCAGAGGTTTTTTTATGGTTACCACAGCACAGAAAAAACATTTCAAACAACAAAGATTAAGGGGAAGTTCTTCATGCTGGAGAGTCCAAATCAATGAAAGGAAAATTAAAAACTGGCTTCCAAGATTACACCATTTGAAAAGGCACAAAGCAGAATAAACCCTGAAAGCAGAGGTTTCAGCAGTAAAAACAAAGGGTTCTCAGGGAAAGTTTGGCATTCACTTTTTGCTCTACAGTCTGGGTTATGAGCTGCAATGCAACTTGGCCCATCGGATGAGTGTTTTTCCATGGTGCAAATAGAACAGCTGCATTTCTTCCTGACTGTGGTTTCAACAATTCCAGAATCATTTGCTCTGTCTCTTTGTTTTTGTGTGTCTCTGTATATTCTTGAGGACTCTGTTCTCCAAAGCTGATGAATGGCTCATTGTAAATCAGATTTGTATATATTATACCAAGTTTCTTTCCTAGGTTGGGGAGGAGTCTTTTGCCTCCAGTAGATGAGGTCAATTCTCTGGCTCTCCTATTTCAGAATAGGTTGGAGCTGTGGGATGGTGAAGGGAAAGAAGAGAGAGCTCTGCCAAAGTTCATATATCATCAATCTCACCTTGTATCTGAATAAATTCCCAGTCACCTTCTTTGGTCTGGGAATATTTGGTTTTCTACTTCTTGATTGGAATTGATCCTTTGGTCCTATTAGCTGGAACCAGAGATAGTTACCAATTCTATCGAGGGAGGTCATTCTTAATGTTTTTCCATGTCATAGATCCCTTTGGCAGTCTGATAAAATCCATAACCCTTTTAAAAATGTTTTTAAAACCAGAAGATAGAATATATAGAATTGCAAAGGAAACCATTTACATTGAAATACAATTATTAAACTATTTACAAAAAATCAAGTTCATGGACCTTTTGAAATCAGGATCCATAGTACCCAAACTATGGAAAACTAGAAATGAGCTCCTCCCTGCCTTTGTCTCCAAACACACAGGAGGACTGCTGAGGATGCTGTTGGTAGTATTTGAACTGCTATAGGAGAGGTCTCTTTCTCAGCAGAGGCAGTGCTAACTCTGCAAGGGTAGGAGATTGTGTGTGTGTGTGTGTGTGTGTGTGTGTACACATATATATGTGAGATCCCATGTAGAATAAGGGGAAAAGATAACAAGGGATGTTTAAAATAACGAGAGTTGAATCCTTCTAGAGGGGCCAGGGTAGTCGGTCTTAAGTCTTGTGGCCACGAGGCTCAGTCTGGATAAGCTGGAAGCAGGGAGATGGGTAGCAGGTCACTCACTCAAAGAGATGCTCATGGATGGGCTTGAAAGTAACTCTCAGAGTGAGATAAGTGAGGAAAAGAGATGGTGCTCTTTACTGCTACAGAGCCTGAGCATGAGCTTTGGAGCAAGGAAGATGCAAACCTCAGATGTATTTCTGGGCTTCAGAGCATCCTTATAACATTCCTTTTCCCCTTGACTTTCCCTAGTGTTTACTTTCATTGCGTTTTAATCAGAGACCAGCTTGTTCTGAATCCAGATGACAATTTAATGTGAAACATCTGAGTAAAAAGGGAGAGGATGAGTGATTCCATAAAACTATAGCCAAAACAATCTGCCTGTGGGGGCTTCCCAGTTGCCACTCATGGCTGTCCAGGGTCTAATCCCTTGGGAGAAAGCTGCTGTGAGGACATCATGACCTTGGTAATACAATTCACTTCCATGGGTCTTACTTTCCTCATCTGTAAAATTGTGGGGTTGACAAGATGACCTCTAAGGTTCCTTGCAGTGCTAAATCTCTGATGCTATGAGCATGGGCAAATTACTCTATCTCTCTCTGCCACATTTTCTTTGGTTATAAAATTACAAAGTGACTAGATAAATTTCTCTTCTATCCCTCAATCTAAGATGCTATGATACCATGACCTACTTTAGAAGCCCAGGGAAGCATCAGTCCATATCTGCAGAGCCCTTTAAGATTTTAAAAGCAATTACCATCCTCACATAACTTTTTGAGAAAGGCATTTGGACATATTATTATATCTATTGTACAGATGCTAAAATTGACACAGAGAAGCTAAATGGATTGTTCAGAGTCACACAGCTAGTGTTGGAGACAGCATTTGAACTCAATTTCTTTAACTTCAAGAGCGGTATTTGCATGGTTCCAAATGGAGGGGTAATTGTTAATTCAATCAACTGACAAGGACCATAAAGGATACTCTGGGTAGATGCTGTTAAAAGCAACCTTTCACAGCTTTTAAAGACAAATTTAGTTAAAGGTGAGTGGGCCTCTAGGAAAAATCTAAGAAGTCAGTAACACGATTCTGTTGGGGGAGACTGCAGCATACCATGCCATATGGTAGAGAAGATCAGAATACCAGGGTGCACAGGCCACTGCTATTAAGGAAGCAATAGTAGAGCAAATACAATGAGGGCTGACATTGGAAGAATTTACCTGGGTTTCAAAGAAGGAACAAGCTTCAGAAAATCAGCTAGTAATTCTTGCTAGTTAAGCACAAGAAAGCGGCTAGAATGGTTGAGGCAATCTTGGAGTCAAGAAAACCTGGGTCAGAAGTCTCACCTTTGACACATACTGGTTGTGTGTTCATGGACTTAATCAGTTAATCATGAACCTAAGTCACTTAATCACTCACTGTCACCATAGGCTATAAATTACAGATGGTATATCAATCATCATTGATAAGGAGGGAGTTTCCTCATTGGAAGTTTCTTACAAGTATAAAACCGCAGATCTGGGATCTCCTTCAAAACCTCCTTCTTCATCTTCAAAATCTAGGTGCTAAGTGCATTTATTTCAATCTGTTAAAAAGTATGAGCGTTATCAGTTCCTTCTAAATTTCTATGCCCAGTTGCCCATCACCAGCATCACCAGCATCACCAGCACCACCCCCAGTTAAAACTTTGATCCTGATACCAAGATAATATTGTTCAGAACAGTTTTTGCTTTATACAGATCTCACAGATAGAAATGCATGCTTTTAATAAGTATTTTCTTGGGAAGGATGGGGTAGTGTGACAACACAGGAGATAAATTCATATCTCAATTCCATATCTGTGCAACAAGGACCATCACTCTTTCTTCCTTACAGGTTTGTTGTCAGGGTCTATAAAGCAGTTGACAAACTGAAAAGTGTCTTATAAATGTAATCTATTATTGTTATTATCCTTTGGAGAGAGGACTGGCCTTACCTATAGTTTTCCTATAGATATGTATAGAATTCGTGAATCCCTCCCTTCCCTGTTTCCTTTCCTTCCTCTTTCTTCACGCCATTTGCTCTCTTACCTGGTTCTTATTATTTGAAATTCCTTTCATGGAAGTTTGTGTCTTTCATTATACACTTAGAAAACTTAAAACAAAAATGATCCCATAAGAGGACTGAAAGAAACTACATTAAGAGGTAAATAAAAGGAATTGATTTACACTAAGGTATAGAGCACTACAAAGACCTTTCCTGGGAGTATACTTAAAGTATCATGGAACAAGAAGTCATAGTAGAGTGATCACAAGGGGTCATTGGGACTAAGGGAGACTGATGCAGAAAAAAAAAGTACATTTCATTCCCCCACTTTTACCTTCAGCTAAGCCTCCCCAGAGACTGTACCACACTTGGACAATGGCATCTTATATATGTTGCTGAGTAATGTCTGGCTCTGGGACCCTGTGGGCCACAGCATGCTAATATTGTCAATGAAGTTTTCTTGGTAAGGACATTGGCATCAGGGTCACCTAGTTAGTAAGAGTCTGAGGCTGGATGTGAACTCAGCTTTCCTGATTACAGAATCAGTGACCTATCCACTGAGGCACCTGGCTTCTTATTTCCAGAAGATGGAGTGTCAAATAGAATGCTGGTGCTCTAACAGTGAGAAAACAATAATATACCTGGGACTAGCATCCTCCTCAAGTCTACACTTTTCTTGGGTTCCTCTTTCTTTACTCATACTCTACTTCATACAAAGGCCCATTATTGTCTTGAGTAGTAACCTACTCTAGCAAGAGAAATGATACACTAACCACAGAAGTAATAAGAGTAGCTAGCTATTGGTATCACAAATTTCGGTTACATTCAATACCATCTACACTCTGGGGACAACTCAGGATTGCAAAGGAGATGATATCTCTGTCCAATGGGATTTATCCCTGTCAAAATCCAGTCAGGTGTTTCAGAATATGTTTTGAAAACTTAAATTTGTTCCAACACATTTGAAACATTAGGGGAAATTTTGAACATCACATGAATTTCCAATTTGCCTTTGTGTGATTTCTTTCTCTGAAAACAATGAGAATGCAGAAAACAGCACTATTTTACAATAACTCACAAGCTGCAACTCTATGGATGCCCACTTTCTTAGGCAAACTTAAGATCTTTTCCTAGTGTTATATTTATCATACAGTCAACCCTTCCCACATTGTGACTTTGCTCATTTCAGTTTCAATATCAATATCAAAAGTTGGCATGAAAAATTAAATGGGAATTTTGGGAAAGTTTTGTGGAAGCCACAGACAACACAGAAAAGGTCTAGAAACTTCAAAATGCAATACCCACATACTTACCTACCTACCTAAATACACACACACACAAATTGTATAATATCAAATTTTTTATCTTTTAGTATAAGAAATGAAAAAGAAAAACATTCAGACTTCTTCTCTGACATGAAGGAACATCCAAAAAATGTAAGTAGATTTTCTAAAATCCTGGGTGTGTTAAGCCCCTAACTCCAGCAATGTGGAATGGATAATTGTATATCTTCTAGTTCAACAAAGGCTGGGATTATAGATGTCCTGGTCCATACCACTCACATCTCTTTCAGGACCTGGAATTGTATCCTGCCTTTTTTGTCTTTGCAATCCTGGAATAGGTCAAACAACAGCCTTTGGCCACTGACATAACTACCATTGATTATGGCATTTATGTTTTTAAAATATGTAAAAGACAATGCTACTGCTTTTTAATAGGTTCCTATCATTTTTTAAAGAATTTGTCACTGGTGAAATTTTTGAACATTGTATCCCTAACCCCATTTTCCTCATAAGCTCTGTATTTTTGTTGCATGATTGTGCATACCTCAGTGCCTTGGGGGAACACATGTTGAGTAATAGCAGAACTGCCTGCATAAGCAAGGTGAAATCAATGCACATAAATTAATTTTGTTTCTCTCCCATCTGGAGATCCTGGATCTTCATCAGTATCCTGGACTCCTGGGTTTCATTGTCTCTTTTCTTTGAAGTGGAGTCAGGAAACGAGTTCAAATCCAGTCTCAGATACTTACTAGCTATGTCACCCTGGCACTTAACCCTGCTTGCCTCAGTTTCCTCATCTATAAAATCAGCTGGAGAAGGAAATAGCAAATCACTCCAATATCTTTGTCAAGAAATCCCCCAGTGGGGGTCATGGAGTGTCATGATTTAACAACAATAATTCTTTAAGGTGATATAGTCCAATCTCTTCATTTTACAAATGAAAAAGTTGGGGACTAGAGAGTTTAACTGGCTTTTACAAGGTCGCACTGGAAACAAGTATCAGTGTCAGGATTGGAATATTGGGGAAAGCAGTATCATACAATGGAAATATTTTGAGTCTGGGTCCAAATTCTAGCCTTGCCACTTATCACCTGTGTGACACTAAGCAGATCACTCAATCTCTCCAGACCTCAGCTTTCTCAAAAACTGAGGAAACTCAGTTTCCTCACTTGTAAAATGATAGTTTTGGACTAGATCACTTCGGGGGTCTTTTGTAGCTTGAAATCCATCACCCAATATTTTTCTAATTCCACCTCTAGGTCTCTTTTCAATTATATCATATTATATACTCACTCCAAGGAAGAAGAGGTATGAGGTAGAGTTTTGAAGTATCTAGTTTGTGGAGTTTTTCCTGGACCACCTAAGCCCAGAATAAATCTTGTGGTTCACGAAGTCTGAATGATTTCCATAAAATTATAAACTGCTTGAGGGAGAGTACAGATAGAAGCATTGTACCTCTATAACATGGCATAGTGCCTGGTCCATGATGAACATTTAATAAATTGCTTGCTGACTTGGCTGGACTAGACTAAAAGTTTTTTTTTTAATAATATCAGGCATTAGGCTGGGAGACTTTTTTTTTAAAACAATGACCTGTCCAGGTCCTCCTGTTTCCTAATTATGCTAAGCAGGTCTTTGGAACAGGTGTTGGGTCTCAGCTAGATTAGGAAACATCATTTATTAGGAGTCTCATGAGCATCTTCTCTTAGTAGGTATCATTTACAAATTTTGGAAGTCTTCTTTACTGTAACAATCTCTTTCTTGAGAAATGTCATCAATAAACTTAATGTTTTGTTGTTTTAAGGGAAGAAAGCATAAGTCAAGGTTGTGAGGGACAGATCTTTGCTGTCAGCTTTTCTGCATCACTTTGTCATTCATCTTGCTGAGTGCTGGGGTTTTGGCCACTACACTGTGTTTCCCTAGCTGACAGAAATAATTAACCAATGCAATTTTGTTTTTAAAAGAATTCTAATAGAAAAGCTTTGCTCCTGGAGATGCTTTAAAGCTTACCAAATAATGGAGGTGCTTTCCTAAAATAGGCACAGAGAATTGAATGACTTACCAGCATTAATCCTCCCTTACAAATTTCAGAACACTCTAGATAGTGGATTTACAGTTAGTGTTTCCTTAGGGTTAACCTTATGAGAACTCATCTCTGAAAAACACAGTTTTGATAGAAATTCAAATCATATATCTATACATCTACATGCCTGTACATTTATCCTATTGCCCCCTAAATCATGAGCTTTTCAGAGTCAGAGCAGATATGAGAGACCATCTAGTCCAATCCATCCATGGACTAGGTCCCACTCTAAACATTCCAGACAAGAGGTCATATAACCTTTGATTGAAACTTCCAGTAAGAGAAAGCCTATTACATCTGAATGTTATAGTTAAAAGGCAAATTGAGATCATTTAATGAATTTTTTTAGCATTTTAATATTTCAGGCAACTGAAGCCTACAGGAGTGAAATGATTTTCAAGACCACTTGCTAAAAACATACAAAAAACAATACTTGCAAATGTGACAAAGACCTAGGTGATAATAGTGTCAAATGTTTTCATTCCTAACAAGTCATATAGCTTTTGCTTGAAGAGGGTTAAGAAACTCACTTTCTTGTTAAGTAGTTTCTTTTTAATTTGGGACAGCTCTATTTAGTGATATGCTGGTAAATATTTAATAATAATAAACATTTAACCAGTTCTCAAAAAAAATCCCAATTTCGTGATATGTTTTTGTTTAACAGGCAATTATTAACATTTTCTTCACTACCTTTTAAAATCTAGACAGACAGCAAAAATATAAACCAAGTCCTGATTTGTAATAGTTACCAATTTCTGAGTTGTAAATCACACTGAAAATTTAACAGTCCTGGGAAGCACAGTTTTAACTGTAAGCACTTTTCCTTATTATTCCTTTAGCATCCTATTATTCCTGGTAGTTTCCTTGTTCAAGAACTACTAATTAATTGTGATACAAGAATTAATAACCAGGATAGTGTCAGAAAAACCTGGGAAGACCTATATGAACTATTGCAAAATGAAGTGAGCAGAACTAGTACACATAGTAGTTGCAAAATTGTAAAATTATCAATTGTGAATGATTTAGCTATTCTGATCAATACAATGATCCAAGACAATTCTAAAGACTCCATGATAAAAAATTTTACCTGTCTCCAGAGAACTGATAGAGTCTGAGTAGAAGCATCATTTTGAAACTTAAAAAAGTTCTTACTTATGATGGCATGACTTCACATATGTAATTGATATCGTATTTCCTGCTTTCTCAATAGATGAGGGATGGGCAGGAAGGAGGGAAAGAATTCAGAACTCATCATGTTTTAAAGATGCTAAAAATAAATAATTTTTTTAAAAAAAGAATTAACCAGGTTTAAGCCATCATCATTTCAAAACAGACAAAAACTCATGGTTATATGTCCATGAAAACAGTTATTTAGTTTAATATTGTGTGGTTAGGTCAGTAACTGGTACATAGCAGATGCTTAATAAACATTTACGGATTGATGGAGAATAGTAAGCCTAGGTTTCTAGCTCCCTGTCCAGAGTTTATTTTCCATTCAACTCAATAGAATCAGATGATAACTCTATAGTATTGCTTGAAAGCAGAGTCACACTAGATGGAGGTAGTCAGGGTAACAACATTTGGAGGAGCCCTGCCTGTATTCTGAGTTTTAGTTATAATAGGAAGCTATAAGGATGATTTCTTTCTTCTCCCCAGATGCTGGATAAAGCTGCCTCCTATGACTGTGCCAGTCTCAGCCTGCTCCCGCAGTACTCCACCTCCCCAAGCAGCAGTGGACAGCAGGCATCCCAAGGTTTCTGCTGATCCTCTCTTTCCATCAGAATTGCTTGTGTGATGCACAGTAATTGCAGGTTACTCTGACTTTAACTACAGTGAGAATTCAGAGGAGTCATCTGCCAGTGGAGTCTAGGAAAGAGTTGTGGAAGAAAGACATGAATCATGATATTTTTGTATTGGAGTTCAGTGGTGCTGATTTGAAGCCATTTCACAATTAAATGGCTTCAAGCTCAGAGTGCTGGTCTTCGAATCAAGAAGACACTTATTAGCTATATGATCCTGGGCAAGTCACTTTACGGCTTTCCTCATTATAAAACAGACACAAAATCCCCCACTATACTTATGGCATTATCATAAAGATTGATTGACATTATATATATGTATATATATATATATATATATATATATATATATGTTTGTATTATATTATTATATACCAGTCACTGGGCAAACCTTAAAATGCTATATAAAATTTAGTTATTATTGTTGTTGTTAAATTTCTGCTTACTTTTCATTTCTAATAGACCTCCTCTCCATTGTTCACTCCTCCATCCCTGAGCCTAACCACCTACAAGTCCAGACCTTCAGGAGCCCCTTTCCTCCCACCAGAGCCATCACACCAAAGCATTACATGTGACCACAGCAACAATCTAATTTTCTGAAATATGATTCTGAAAAGCTTAGCACACTTAAAAGGAGCAGAGATAGATAGGCAGTCTTAAAGCCCTTCAATATGCCATTTCCAAAAATCCATCTCTAACGAGGCGTAGCTAACAAAATGTGTACGGTGATTATTTATTCTGCCAGAGATTCCCAAGGTGATAGAATCGGTTGCTTGTGAAATTTGTTGTGACAAACCATCCCTGATTATGTAAACCCTCTGCTGCGCCCAGACCAGGGAGACGCTGCTATCGACTGAAGTTTCTGATCAACTATTTCTGCAAATGGTAGAATATAGATTGAAGTCAATGTCGAGTTATTAGTCACGAGTCATTACCTGGGACTGTGATCAGAGATGCTGGCTGCTGAGTCATGGAAATGTTAAGTAGGAAAAGAGATAAAAATCCTACTGTTCACAGTGGAAAAGCAGGTGGTTGCTTCTACAGAAATGCCAAACACTAGCACCAAGGAGCTGGGTATATATGTAAAGGTGAAAACTGAGCTTTGTTGGGCAGTGATGTTCCCTGTACTTCCATGCTTTTGTTTGCTATTTCCTATATCTGAATATGCTCCTTACCTTCTTTGAACTGTTAAAATCCCAAATTCATCTTTTAGAGCCAACAATAGAGTCTACTATCTCTTCAATCAAATATAAAATCCTCTATTTAGCATTTAAAGCTCTCTACAATCTGGCTCCTTCCTAATTTTTTTTTTTTTTTTTTGCATTTAAGCTCATATTGTTCTACCTCTGATATCCTCTGCTTCAGCTCAACTAGCCAATTCAATCCCAAATTTTCCCTCTTACAAAATGAGAGTACTCAACAATTCCTCTTATTCTGGATTTTGATTTGAATATCATGGGTTCGCATTCAGGAAATACTACATGTTTCTGAAATCATTGATGGTATATTTTTCTTTACTTCCTCTGTGGGAATGATATAAGTATGATTCCCATTTGAGTGGGAGACCAGTGAAGAGAGGCATTAGTTTTTAAAGATGGGCCGTACTGGACTTGCTTAGTGCTTTAGTGTTACCTAAAACTGACATGCTTGTCTTCAGACCTTAGTCCTTCCTCCAAACCAGGTGACCTACCTAATTTCAGTGAAGGTGTTTGGAAAATTTTAATTGGCAGCTGAGTTTCAGAAAACATATTAGCAACTTTCTTCATCACATGTGTGTATACCCTTTTAAATACCAAAGATAGTTCCTCTGATCAGAGAAAAGTTCTCTATGGGCCCCAGACACTTCCTGTTATTCAGGATTGCTGCTCAGAACATTTTTTTCAGCAATGCTCCAATTAGGGTCAACAGCCCTCTTAATTATGTTTCTTTTCCTTGAGCAATGAGGTAATGCTTCATTCATCAGGATTTTATCTCCTGGTTATGCTGCTAGCAATCCCTTTGGAGTACTCCACTCACATTATCAACAAGAATAAATCGGAGAATTCAATATTACTGCAGAGTTATCCATTTGTTAGGGCTTATTTTATTAGTCTCCTGCAGTTTGAAGCCATCAGGAAGTGGGCATAGTAACTGCCACCTGCTGACCAGGCTGACAGCCAAAAAGTCCTGAAGCATCTCAAATAATCTCTGGGTGAATGGCAGCAAAGCAGTTAGCCTTGCCTGAGGAATTCAAAAGTAGGAGCAGGCCAGGGAAGTCCAAGGGTGGGCCACTATTCCTTGGAGGAATTGGTGTGGTAAAGATAGTATTCTTCTCCTTCAATCTTCTCTGTCAGATAGAGAAGACCATCATTTTCTTGGAGGATTTGGTTCTGGAAGTTAGACTCTGTTCTGTGTCTTATACAACCCAGTATTAGGGAAAATGAGAACTCTGCAAAGAGGCTATTGAGTTAATTCCTTAGCTTCTAGCAAGAGAGCTTGTTAGCTACTTTTCACCTAAAAATCTCTGGAGGAATCAACTTCCTTTGGGGGTTACATATGTTAGAGTTTCCAGCGGTAAGGTCCAAAAAAGTCTTATCCCTCCTTTCCTTTTCCCATGACAATGATGATGATACACAATAATAACAACTAACTCTTGAAGTTTGCAAAGCATTTATATATTGTACCATTTTAACCTCACAACAACCCTATTTGTAATTATTATAAGAAGGAATGGGCTGAAATTATTTCCTTAATCTGAGATTTAGATTAGATTAAAGGAAGAAATTTCTGATTGAAAAGATTGGGAAATTCAAAAATGTGTTATCAAATGAAGTAAAAGTTCTTCTCTAAGAATTCTGAAGAAAGTCTATGTGGCATTATGCTTAGAATTGACAGGAATTGATATTTTGACTCCTTGAGATACCCCCAGCCCTATGATATTGTAAAAATGCTGCCAATTTATCCTTGGGCCAAATTCACAATTCTAGTTATAAGACCACAACCTTTTAGGCCTTCTAGTATTACTGAAATGACACTTTATAAACAGTCAGAGGGCTGGGCCCATTTAGATTCCTTCTGCTAAGCAGCTGAAATGTGTACCTTGGCCAATGAAAGAAAAGCACATTGCAAACTGAGCCTTTCCATTGACCACAATTCCAAAATCTTTTAATAAGCAAGAGAGAAATTTTACTTTGGTTGGCTGGATGATATGGTGGATGCTGAGAGCCAGATAATACTCAGGGTCTTAGATCTATCCTGACCAAAATGCACCCTTGCTTCCCAAACCCACTCATTTTCACAGTAAAAAAAAAAGGCACTACTTCAGTGCAGATAATGTTTGCCAAGGAAAAGAATGGTATGTCTTCTGTAAATCTCAACCTCCAGGAATGGGAACACTGTGGAACCAGCCACGAGGATTCAGCCTGCCCAAATTCCCAAATCTTCCTGAAAGTTGGGCTTCTCGAAACAAGGTTGCCCACTATCACCGTTACTATTTAATATTGTATTAGAAACGCTAGCTATAGCAATAAGAGCTGAGAAAGAGATTAAAGGAATAAGAATAGGCAATGAGGAAGCCAAATTATCACTCTTTGCCGATGACATGATGGTATACTTAGAGAACCCCAGAGATTCTGCTAAAAAGTTATTAGAAATAATCCACAACTTTAGCAAAGTTGCTGGTTATAAAATAAACCCACATAAGTCATCAGCATTCTTATATATCACTAACAAAATCCAACAGTCAGAGTTACAAAGAGAAATTCCATTTAAAGTAACTACTGATAATATAAAATATTTAGGAATCTATCTGCCAAGGGAAAATCAGAAACTTTATGAGCAAAATTACAGACCACTTTTCACACAAATTAAGTCTGATCTAACCAATTGAAAAATATTAAATGCTCTTGGATAGGGTCAGCAAATATAATAAAGATGACAATATTACCTAAACTAATCTATTTATTTAGTGCTATACCAATCAGACTCCCAAAAACTATTTTAATGACCTAGAAAAAATAACAACAAAGTTCATATGGAAAAACAAAAGGTCAAGAATTTCAAGGGAATTAATGAAAAAAAAATCAAATGATGGTGGCTTAGCTGTACCAGATCTAAAACTATACTATAGAGCAGCAGTTACCAAAACTATTTGGTATTGGCTAAGGAATAGATTAGTTGATCAGTGGAATAGATTAGGTTCAGGGGATAAAACAGTCAACAAATATAGAAACCTAGTCTTTGACAAACCCAAAGATCCCAGCTTTTGGGATAAGAACTTACTGTTTGATAAAAATTGCTGGGAAAATTGGAAACTAATATGGCAGAAACTAGGCATTGATCCATACTTAACGCAGACACCAAGATAAGGTCAAAATGGGTTCATGACCTAGGCATAAAGAATGAAATTATTAATAAATTAGAGGAACATAGGATAGTTTACCTCTCAGACCTGTGGAAGGGGAAGGTTTTTATGACCAAAGCAGAACTAGAGATCATTACTGATCACAAAATAGAAAATTTCGATTATACCAAACTGAAAAGTTTTGTACAAACAAAACTAATGCAAACAAGATTAGAAGGGAAGCAATAAACTGGGAAAATATTTTTACAGTCAAAGGTTCTGATAAAGGCCTCATTTCCAAAATATATAGAGAATTAACTCTAATTTATAAAAAATCAAGCCATTCTCCAATTGAAAAATGGTCAAAGGATATGAACAGACAATTCTCAGATGAAGAAATTGAAACTATTTCTAGTCATATGAAAAGATGCTCCAAGTCATTATTAATCAGAGAAATGCAAATTAAGACAACTCTAAGATACCACTACACACCTGTCAGATTGGCTAAGATGACAGGAAAAATAATGATGATTGTTGGAGGGGATGTGGAAAACTGGGACATTGATTCATTGTTGGTGGAGTTGTGAACGAATCCAACCATTTTGGAGAGTAGTTTGGAACTATGCTCAAAAAGTTATCAAACTGTGCATACCCTTTGATCCAGCAGTGTTACTACTGGGATTATATCCCAAAGAGATTATAAAGAAGGGAAAGGGACCTGTATGTGCACGAATGTTTGTGGCAGCCCTTTTGTAGTGGCTAGAAACTGAAACTGAATGGATGTCCATCAGTTGGAGAATGGCTGAATAAATTGTGGTATATGAAAATTATGGAATATTACTGTTCTATAAGAAATGACCAACAGGATGATTTCAGAAAGGCCTGGAGAGACTTACACAACTGATGCTAAGTGAAATGAGCAGGACCAGGAGATCATTATATACTTCAACAACAATACTAGATGATGACTAGTCCTGATGGATCAGGCCATCCTCAAGCAACGAGATCAACCAAATCATTTCTAATGGAGCAGTAATGAACTGAACTAACTATACCCAGAAAAAGAACTCTGGGAGATGACTAAAACCATTACATTGAATTCCCAGTCCCTATATTTATGCACACCTGCATCTTTGATTTCCTTCACAAGCTAATTGTACAATATTTCAGAGTCTGATTCTTTTGTACAGCAAAATAATGTTTTGGTCATGTATACTTATTGTGTATCTAAGTTATATTTTAATATATTTAACATCTACTGGTCATCCTGCCATTTAGGGAGGGGTGGGGGTAAGAGGTGAAAAATTGGAACAAGAGGTTTGGCAATTGTTAATGCTGTAAAGTTACCCATGTATATATCCTGTAAATTAAAGGCTATTAAAAAAAAAAAAAAAAAAAAAAGAAAGTTGGGCTTCTCCTTTATGCCTGGAGTAAAATTAGGCCTGGGGAGCCAGACAGACCCGCCTGTGGCTTTGGGAGGAAGTCTTTGGTACTAGAGCGGGGACAGGTTGAGTGAGAGTTATATAAAAGATGATGAACCTTCCACAAAGTGAGCTAGGTAAAATCTCATAACATCTCACATCTAGATAGAAAGGGGACTCTTCCCTTCACCCACTCCTATATCCACTTGTCTGATTTCAAGTGCAGAAAATTCTGGTATTTTTTATAGACCAGGATCCCAAGAATTGAAGTTGAAGGTCACTCAAAAGATAATGGAGGCATATGGCAGACACGAGCAGACCTCAATCTAATACCAACAAAGAATTATATTGGGAAAAGATATAAAATGGATGCTAGTTGAGAAATGTCTGGAAGGAAAAAGATGTGGGTAAATCTTGAAGAATTCAATACTATCCAAACAATAATGAGAAATTTTAGAGGACAGTTCCCCATATGTTGGCTGTATCTCTGTGAAAGTTTTATGAAAGGACACGGACAAGAGTTATACAGGAGGAGGAGTAGTTGTGACTAGGCTGACATCTCACTGTTATAAAAGGTATCTAAATCAATGATTTCACAGAACCATCACTGTATGTGGCTAAATTCATTAGAATATTAGACCTGGAGGCAAGAAGACTCATCTTCCTGAGTTCAAATCTAGCCTCAGACACTCATTAGCTCTGAGCCTAGGCAAGTCACCTAATGCTGTTTGCCTCAGTTTTCTAATTTGTAAAATGAGCTTAGAGAAGAAAATGATGCCAGGAAAACTCCAAATGGAGTCACAAAGAATCAGACATGACTAGAATGACTGAACAACAAACATAGACCAATATGCATTTCAATGGAGTGATGAATAGGAGGTAGTGTAGTATACTAGAAAGATTATTGAATTTAAAGTTAGAGGAGTATGGATAGGGTCTTGATCTAGGATTGCAATGGCACAAGGAGATCTCCTTTGAAGATACTGGCTGCTAATGCATTTTCCCTGAAACACAGATAGGAAAGAGTATCACCAAGACTATTCACTATAATTAATCATTATTGATATTCTTATAGTCATGTATATTATCATTTCTTTACTTCATATCACTTTATACAAATTAATTTTTCTTAGAGCTTGTCATATTTATTGCTTTTTACCATGCAATAATATTCCGTTATATCTGTGTATTAAAACTTATCTAAGCATTCCATAATCTAAGGATACCTCTTTTGTTTTCAGCTTTTTTGTTTTGTTAATTTGTTTTTGGGAATCGTGTTTTAGGAATCAGCAAGGGAGTCATACTGAGAATATTTTGTTGCATATCAAACCTTTCTATTATTGACCCTCTTGTGATATTTGCCCTACTCTACCAATATATGCTAGTGTACTCATTTTCATTTTCTACTACATAATAGGTGCCACATAAATGTTACCTATTATTACTATGTCATGACCAATAAAGAAAAAAGAATAAGACCAAATTTATAATATATACCTATATGCATATATATAATATGCAATATATTGTATACATACAATGTACATAAAACTTATATAAGTTTATGTATGCTTGCATACAAAAATGTATTCATATATATATTTTTATACACACATACACACAACATATATATATATATATATAATTTATGTTTATAAATAAATGCACTGGCACAGTTTTCCCCAGTCTACAGACAATCCCAAGCCTAGGAGGGGTTAAAAGGAGTGGCCAGGATAGGAAAAAGATGTAAACATACACCCTTTGAAGATCAATTATAAAAACTGGGAATGTTTTCTTTGGAGGAAAAAAAAAAGACTTCCAAGGGACATCATATGAAGAGGTACTGAACCTGTGATTTCACTTGAATAGGGAATATCCAGGTGACAAAACTCTATACTAATGCGGCTCAACATGTTCTCTGCTACTTTCAATCTGAGAATTGCTTAGAGCACTGAGAGGCTGAGTGATTCGCTCAGAGTCACACAGCATGTACATGTCAGAGGCATAGCTGGTGCAAAACCAGCTCTCTAACCATTTTACCACACTGCTTCTCTTTTTAAGGTTTAGAGTGGGAGAATCTGGATTCAAATCTGGGATTTACCACTCACTGCATATATGACCTTGGACATTTAATTTTTCTAGGGAGAGGTCAGTATTGAAGGATATAAGCTGTTGTCCTGGGATTTCTGGGCTTGGATTGTCTGGAGACTGGGAAAAACTGTGGGTACATTGCCAGTGCATTTATTTATAAATATAAATTATATATATGTATGTATACATTTATATGTTTATGTATACAATTACACACATATATATCCATATTTGTGTGTGATATATGCATTTAATATATATTATATAGTACATACATGCATATGTGTATGTCTATATGTAATATATTTGGTTTTGTTATTTTTTCTTTATTGGTCATGTAATAATAGCTAACATTTACATGGCACCTATTATGTAGTAAGCACTATATTAAATGTTTTGAATCTAAAGATTTTGAATCTATACCTCTCTCCACTGTGCCACCTTGCTGCCTAAAGAACTGCATACAAAACATGCTTATGGAGTTGACTTCATTATCACCTATGCTCATGCTCCATTAAAATGCAGCAGGGAAAGAAAGAGAGCAGAATTGACCATTGGGTGGGATGGAAGCCAAGAGAGAAATAGGATAAATGGACATGGACCACATCCCCTAGATTAAAGAGAATAACACATCTACCTAGAAAGTAGCAAACCTAAGGATGGAGATAGACAGAATGTGACATCTCTTCTAAGTGTCCTCTAGTGTTGGGTAAAACTCATAACCACCAGGGTAAGCAAGTGGTAGCCAGATCCTGACTCTTAGCTATAAAGAACATCCAGGTAAATGGGAATCCGAAAACTCTGGTGGTTAGATTAATAATTACCAAACACTTTTAGGATAACTACCAAGGATATTGGTCAGATACAAAGAAGGAGGAAGTTGATGCAGTTTCATAGATAAGTCAATATGAGACAATTTGGAATAAGAAAGACCACTAATATATGTGTCAAACAGAAAAGACTTCCTTCCCATTGAAGATGGCACAAGAGTTAGGCATAGAAAAAGCCTGGGATCCTAAGAGGCAAAGGTTATTTAAAGCTTTGAGAATCAATTGTGAGAAGATACGGTGATGAAAGATGAAATGTCAACTTCACAAGTGTGGCTAGAACATAGAATATTTATATAAGAAAATGATATGAAAAGTCTTAAAAGGTAGATTAGCATCAAATTGTGAAAAACTTTAAATTCATGACTGAGGAATATGTATATTATCCTAGAAGAAATAGCCTAGAAGATTTTTTAATGGTATTTTATTTTTTCCAATTATATGTAGAGATAATTTTTAGCATTCATATTTACAAGATTTTGAGCTCCAAAATTTTCTTCCTCCTCTTTCTTCTCCTCTTTCTACCATTTGGTAAGCAATTTGATATAGGTTATATATGTGCATTCATGTAAAACGTATTTCTATATTAGAAACAGTTGTGAAAGAAAAAAACAGACCAAAATGAAAAGGACAAAAAGGCATGAAAAAAGTATATTTTGATCTGCACTTTGATTCCATCAATTCTCTATCTAGATGTAGATAGATATCACGAACTCTTCGTAATTATCTTGAATCATCACACAATGTTGCTGTTATTGTGTTATATATAATGCTTTCCTGGTTCTGCTCATTTCACTTTGTATCAGTTCATACATCTTTCCTGGAAGATTCTTAAGGGAATTACATTATCAGAATTGTTCTATGATTTTGTGACTTTGACAATCACGTAGATAGCTTATAAAGAAAGGAGACTGAAAGCGGTGACCAGTTAGGAAATTTCAATAGGCATAAGCCCCAATGGAAAAGTGACTATGTGAATGAAAATGAGAAAAATAGGAGAGATATTGCATAGGTAGAATGAAAAAGACTTGGCAATGGAGTAGATTTGGAGGAATGGGAAGAGAAAGTAAGCCTCTGGATTTGAAAATTTGGTGGACCGGAAGGTTGATACTGTACTATATAGACCCAACGAAATTAGGAAAAAACATGAGTAGGGGAAGAGCAGGGGAGATAATGTGTTCTATATTGGAAATACTAAATTAGAGTTACTAATGGGATATCCAATTAGAAATGTCCATCATGTAGCTGATTTTGTAGAACTAAAGTTCAGCAGAGATATTCAGGCTGAATGTATAGATTTAAGAATCATCTATTTAAAGTAAAAATTGAACTCATAATGGCAGACTAGATCATTGGAAGAGAGAAAGTATACATAGAAGAAAAGTTGATCTGGGATAGATCCTTCGAGGACATCCATACTTAGGGGCCAGGAGATGAATGATATCCAACAAAAGAAATTGAACAATGGTCAAAAAAGGCAGCAGAAGAACTAGGAGAGTGAAGAGTCACAAGCTTAAAGAAGAGAAAGCATGGTGAGAAAAGGTGATTAACAACATTAAAATTTGTAGGGATAAAAAATTAGGACAAAGAAAAGGCCACTGTATTTAATACTTTAAAAATTGTTGGTAACCTTGAATGGAGAAGTTGCAGTTAAGAAGTTGGACCAGAAGCTAGAATGAAAAAAAAAAAAAATGACGCTTATAAGAAGGTGAAGTCAGAGTTTAAAAATACATAAATACTCTACGGAAAAAAAAAAATTTTGTCCTGCTGTAGATTACATAATGGCTTGTGTATTTTTATTTGATGAATAGAATACAAAGTTCTCAGGTTGGTATTTAAAACCCCTCATAATCTAGCTCTTATTTCTCTTATTCCCTCTCAAGAACTGGACATTCCAGTCAAGTTGGACTGATAGATTTTTTCTGAACTCAATATTCCATCTCTAGCCACCTTGCATTCAAATATATCATTTCCCATCCCTAGAATCTACTCCTTGCTCTTTTCATGGAAATGCAAAGTGCTGTAGCGGGAAGAGTCAGGGGAACCATACCATCTCTAATGCTTAATAACTATTAACTTTACCTTTCTCAATCTTATTTTCCTAATATGTAAAATGGAGATAACAATGTTACCAAACTTCAAATGACTGTTGTAAGGAACAAATTATATAAACTATGGAAAACACTCTTGAAACCTAAAATGCTATATAAATGTTATTATGATCTTTGCCTCTCATAATCTTACCTTCCTAGAAGGCCCAGCTCAGGTGCTCCCTCTTCTGGGGAGACTTTTCTAAAGTATCCGGTTATTAGTACTCCTTCCTTTAATACTTGCTTTAACTTCCAGGGGTTTGCTAAAGCAAACTTGAATCAGCTTATGAGAGTCCATCTTTAAATTTTCAGCATGAGCATTTACACCTGTAAACTTGCAAATGCTACAAATCAGATCTTGACTCATTAATTTCTTGCTTGTCTGAACTAAAGAAAATTAGGAAGAAAATATAAATAATGCAGTTTAATTTTAAAACTGTATCTTGCATACATTTTTCCCCTGTAGAGCCAATTGTTAAACATTTACCAGTATGCTTCTATTTAGTCCTAGGTGTCTATGTTGTCTTTCTTCAGTAGAATATAAGCTCCTTAAGGGCAAAGACTAAGGGTTACTCCAGTAGCTTTGTCAAAAAAACTCCTCCAAATGGAGTCAGGAAGAGACAGATGCAAATGAAACAACAGAACAACAAGAGTTCCTAGTCAAATAAATTAGGGAGTCACTGTAGAAATGTAGACTACAGGACAATATGGTAGACAGACTAGATTTAAGTTCTATCTTTGACTATATTGGTTGTGTGACTATGGGTAAATCTCAGTGCTATAGGCAACTCGGTTTTTCCAAGTGCAGAGAGAATCCCCCTCAGACACTGGTATGAAACTGTCTTTACTTAACTTTCTACATGTTGCACTCCCCTTCCCCAATAAAATAAAATAAAATATAAAATAAAATAAAATTAGGGCAGGAGCCATTTAAATGTTTATCTTTGTAGATATAGTTCCTAGCATACCATAGGTGCTTAACGTTTGTTGATGGCTAGAATGATTTATGGAACTAGTGCCTTATCTTTGATTCTAATATCTCCACATAATCATCAATTGTCCTAATGTTTTACATGACCCAACCATGATTCCTTGGGAAAAAATCAACCACAGCACAACCCAAATAATTTCTTATCCAGCACACACACACACACACACACACACACACAGAGAGAGAGAGAGAGAGAGAGAGAGAGAGAGAGAGAGAGAGAGAAATAAATTTCACAGAGTTCAAAATGTCACATTGTGGCCCAGACCAAGCTTCTAATGTTGGCTCGGCTGCCAAGTGATTTCATCCTCTGGTGGAGACCTTTTAACCTCCCTTCTCTCTCCCACTCCAATACACAGGAGGCTCTTTTGTTGTGAAAGTCAGCTGTTGCTAAAGAGAAATACCCCTAGGGTAAAATCCACCCTTAGCTGACAGCTGACTCTCACTTTGGAGCCTTGATGAAGGGACTTCAGTTGTGTCCTTATATGGGAGATGAATTCTCTGAGCAAGGCTGATGTCAGGAGATGAGAGAGTCTGTCAACAATGACAGTAGTTCTTAGTCTGCTTCCAGGGTCAGATTTTTTGCAGCTTGAATAAGGGGGGTGTTTTCTCCCTGGAGTAAGACCTTGGGATGAGACATGGTTGCCATGTACACAGTGATAGTTATAATGTTGGTCATCCCCGGACAGTGCACTCTGCTCAGAGGTTCATCTATGTGGGCAGTTGCCTTCAGTCTTCTCCATTAGGAATGAAGAGAAAACCTTTAAATGCCCCAGTCCTCAGGAATTTTACGGATACCTTGGCTAAAATAACCACTAAAGGGACCAAGAAAAATCCTAATTTGTTTACAAAATGCGCAGGCTGGCTCTGGGACTCCAGTCTTTGAAAGAGGGTGTTCAGGAGACTCTGAAGACATGTTTAAATCAGTCCATATTTAACCCATGTAGGCGACAGTTTACCAAGCAAAATTTTAAAAACTGATTTTATGCAGGAAACTTCCAGTGTCTTCAGTAACATTTCCATACAAACAGTGGCACCACACAGATGACTAAATTAAGATGTACTCTCTGGCTCTGGCAACGGTGTCATTTAAAACAATTACTGTGTGATTTCCCTTTCACATAGTCACAGAAACCATGCTGAAAGGATTTAATGCAATTTATTGTGTTGGAGCTTAAGCAGAGACCTATTTTGCTAGGCTTGAAAAACAAAGCTGACCAATTTTGCTTCTCCTTTATCCAAGGTGTGATGGATCCAGGTTGGGAAACGGTGACCTCCAGCTTTCTGGGAAATAACTCTGCAGATAAGTGGATGCATTTCCCTTGATGCAGCTGAAAACAAAACCCTGTACCAGGAGAGTGCTAATCCCCTTTGATGTGCCTGCAACTGATTTTCTGTTTTAAAAAGGGAAGCACAGGGAACCTGGGGCAAGACCAAGAACTGTTTGAAATCAACGGAGCAGAGAAACCTGTCTTGTCCAATAAGCCCCAGAATCCTCTTCTTTCACAAGCTACTTTCTCAGGTAAACTTGTGGTTTCAAAATGATCTCCCCACCTTACTCCCTCCCCCAGGATAAGGTGAAGTCTGAAAATGCAGCATTATTGATTTCTGGGATTTGTGTCAAACAGCAGGATTTCTACACAGTAGCTTTAGGACCTGTGGTCCCCAGGGCTCCCTCCTCAGGCACTGATTAGGGCAAAACTAGAAATTTCCTCAAGTGTGTAGCACAGTAAAAAAAAGAACTGCATTGAGATAAAAGAGGTCTAGACTCAGGTCTTGGTTTTATGTCACCACTTATTTTAGTTCCCTCATCTCTAAAGTGAGGGTTATAGCCTTTTCTGGGGTTTTCTTGGCAGATATTGAAGTATTTTGCCATTGCTCACTAACTGTGAGCTGGAAATGAAAACAAACAGGGTTGAGTGACTTGGCCAGGCTCACACAGCTAGTAAATATCGGAGGCCAGATTCGAATTCAGGGAGAGGAGTTTTCCTGATTCCAAGGTCAGCACATTTATCTACTGCCTTACCTATCTGCCCTGGGGGTTAGACTGCATAATCTGACAATTTTGTAAAGTGAGAAGAGTTTGGACTAAGGAAGACCTGAATTCAATTCCTCCCTCAGACACTTACTATGTCATCCTGGACAAGCCACTTATATAAGCTCTCAAAGCAAAGTGAAAAAGTTCAACTCAGTGATTTTTGAAGTTCCCTTTCAGTGCTAGATTTATGACCCTACCACCTAGAGCCCCTTTTCCTCTCCGACAGTATCTCTGCAATCATTTTTATTTTCTATGGGTTTTGATACATCCAATTTGTCAATAAATCCATTCAAACTGCTACACTATAAAATCCAGTTTCTTTTCCCAGGCTTCCCTGGTAGCAGGCTATCCCTAAGAAAACAAAGTCTGATGTGCGAGAGCTGAGTTTCAGTAACTTTCTTCCTCTACTACACAGGTATAGTCATTCTCTGAAAACGAGTAGAGTAAGAGCTTCTATGTTCTTTGCTTTGGGAGATCACAGTTATGGGCAGCTAGAAGTTCTTCTGGGAGCTCTTTGGTAATAATAATAATAATAATAATAATAATATTTCTGTAATATAAATATATAATATTGGTGATAATAACAACAATAGCTCATAGTTTTATATCACTTTACGCACCAGACACAGTGCTAAATACCATACAATTATCGTCACATTTTGCATGAATGTTTGTGGCAGCCCTTTTTATAGTGGCTAGAAACTGGAAACTGAGTGGATGCCCATCAGTTGGAAAATGGCTGAATAAATTGTGGTATATGAATATTATGGAATATTATTGTTCTGTTAGAAATGACCAACAGGATGATTTCAGAAAGGCCTGGAGAGACTTACATGAACTGATGCTGAGTGAAACGAGCAGGACCAGGAGATCATTATATACTTCAACAACAATACTATATGATGACCAGTTCTGATGGACCTGGCCATCCTCAGCAATGAGATCAACCAAATCATTTCCAGTGGAGCAGTAATGAACTGAACCAGCTACACCCAGCGAAAGAACTCTGGGAGATAACTAAAAACCATTACATTGAATTCCCAATCCTTATATTTTTGCCCACCTGTATTTTTTATTTCCTTCACAAGCTAATTGTACAATATTTCAGAGTCTGATTCTATTTGTACAGCAAAATAACAGTTTGGTCATGAATACTTATTGTGTATCTAATTTATATTTTAATATATTTAACATCTACTGGTCATCCTGCCATCTGGGGGAGGGGGTGGGAGATAAGAGGTGAAAAATTGGAACAAAAGGTTTGGCAATTGTCAATGCTGTAAAGTTACCCATACATATAACCTGTAAATAAAAGGCTATTAAATTAAAAAAAAATTATCGTCACATTTCATCCTAACTACAACCAGAGACAAAGGTGCTATTATTGTTAACATTTTACACACAAGAAAACTGGGACAGACTAAGTAACCTTCCCCAGGTCACAAACTAGTTAAGTATCTGAGTTCAAAATACAACTCAGGTCTGCTGGATCTCAGGGCTTAACTGCACCTAGCAGAATGTGGAACTCACAGTAAGTACTTCATAAATGTTTATTGAAATGAATTTTTTCCTAGTAATTCTCTGACTTCCTCTCACAGTCACTTCAATTGAATCATAAACATAGAATTGGAAGGGATTTTAAAATATATATAAATATGGCCCCTACTCCAAATATGCATGAGTCCTGTCAAGAATAACACCTGTAAATGATCAGCTAACATCTGCTTGAAGATCTTGGATGATGGGGAATTCACTTCATTCTAAAGCAGACCATTCCATTTTGGAGCATCTCTAGTTAGAGTCAGAAAATTACAGATTCAGAGCTTGAATTTGCAATCAATTGGAATCAATCCAAATTAGAGATCATTTTGTCCAACACATTAGTTAGAGATAAGAAAATTGAGGCATAGAAAAGGTAAGTGATTTACCCAGCATTCAAGCAGTTCAATCATTAATATATCTCTCTTTAGCTACAACCCACTGATCTGTTCACCAGGTCTATCCATCAGGGCCAAGCTGTGGCAAATTTAATACCATTACAAAGACAACACTCAAAAATCTGAAGATAACTATCCTTGTCTATAAGGCTTATAATCTTGTCTATAAATCCTTTTTGTTTTCTAGGTAAATCTCAAATTCATTTCTTTTACTCAATCTTCACATAACAAGATTTTGAATCTCCTCTTCATCCTTGCCACCAACCTCTAGATGAACTCCTGATTATCAGACATCTCTTCCATAATGTGAAGCTCAAAACTGAGCACAAAATTTTAAATATAGTTCCAAACAGTTTGTTTCTGACAGCCATTGTGCTAGCTGATAGAGACACAAGTACAGAAAATAAAATGAATCTTTCTCTCAATTATTATGTCTCAATGGAGGAGAGAAAGTATACTCTGTGTGAGTATGTCTTTCTCTCTCTCTCTATTTCTTCATTTCAAAACATATATTTGATAGCACATATATATGTATATACATGTATTATATACCTTGTATATATATTATGTATATGTGTGTCATATGCATAATATGCATATGACACACACATAATATTTACATAATATATGGAAAACATCAATTATATAAAGTTAATAAATCTATGTGTCTATTTAAAGTGAATAAATAGATATACACAATGTGCTATTTATATTTAACATATGAATATAAACATGTTATAAAAATAAATACATATGTATTTTTGGATCTCTAGATTACACACATATATTTATATAGTATATACACACATATTATTAAATAAAAGGTATAATATGAGGAAGAGTGCTAGTAGTTGTGAGGGATAGGGTGGGAGGTGCAGGAAGCATTCCATGCCAAAAATGTCTAAGCTGCAGCTTCAAGGAAGAGGTAAGGGAGGAGTTTGTGCCAGGCATGGGAGGGAGGGAAGTAGTTAGTGGAATGGTACAGAGAGGGAGGATAGAATGTGTGTGAACATCAGAGAGAAGGCCAGTTAGGCTGGAGTGCTGGAGGGAGAATACTGTTAGTTAAGATTTGAACAGTAGAGTGGGACCAATTAGGCTTGCGGTTTTTTAGGTTTCCCTTCTGTTTTTTTTTTTTTTTATCTGAAAAAATTTCTAAAATGGGGCTAATAAAGGTAATAGAAGCAGGTATGTAGCTTATCTTCAACCTTCTAGTTAGTCAATCAATAAGCAACTGTGTGCCAAGCACTATGCTAAGTGCTAAAGATGCAAAAAGACAACTGGCAGTTTTTGCTCCCAAGGAACTCATGGTCTGACAGAGGAAATAACATGCAAACTATGTACACAAATAAGATACAGACAGGAGGAATGAGTAAATGAATAAAGTATTTATTAAACCTCTACTATATGCAAAATACTGTACTAAGTGCTGAAAATTGTAGACAGAAAAGTAAGACACGCCCTTCTCTCACAGAGCTCATGTTCTATCAAATTTGAGATGCTCAGTAGAAGAAAGATAATAAACATCAAGTAAAAATCAAGAAAGATTTCTCACAGAAGATGGAATTTTAACAGAGACTTGAAGGAAACTAGAGAAGCTAAGAGGCAGAAATGAGGAGTAAGAGAATTCCAGACACAGAGGATAGTCAATGAAAATTCTTAGAGTTGGAAGTTGGAGTGTCTTATGTGAGGAATAGCAAGCAAAGACGCCAGTGTTCCTAGGCTGAAGAGCATGTGGAGATAAATAAGATATAAGAAGACTGGGAAGGTAGGATGGGCAGCTTGTGAAGTACATTGTGTGATGAACAGAGGATTTTATATTTAATCCTCAAAGTGATGGGAAGCCACTGAAATTTATTGAATTGGGATTGGCAAGGTCAGACCTATGCTTTAGAAAGATTAATTTGATATTTAAGTGGAAGATGGATTGGAGTGAGTGGAGAATTAAGGCAGGGAGAACAAACAAAAGCCTATTGCAATGGTCCAGGAATGAAGTGATGACGGCTGTCCTAGGACCATGGCAGTGTCAGATGAGAGAAAAAGGAGGTGTATATATATATGAGATATCACAAAGGTCAGGGCTTGGCAACAGATTGGATATAGGGGAGAAGATGAGAAACAGTGAGAAAGCAAGAATAATACATAGATTGAGAGCTGAGGTAACAGGAAGGACAATGGTGCCATCAGCATTGACAGGGAAGTTTAAAAATGGGGGGAAGCTTTGAAGAGAAAGATAATGAATTCAATTATGAACATTAAATTTAAGGTGTTTGCCAGTTATCCACTTTGAAATGTCCAATAGCCATTTGGAGGTACAAATCCAGAAGCTAGAACAAAGATTAAGGCTGGACAAGTAGATTTGAGAATCATCAGCATAGAGATGATCATTGAATCCATGAGAATTGATAAGTTCGTAAGTTAAATAATATAGAGCTTTAGTCAGTCAACTATCCAATGGACCACCTACTGGGAACTAGGAATATTTTTAAATTCTAAAATGAAGTTTTGTTGTATTTAAAACATATTAAAATTTCTAGATACAAATATAAAAACAGGTAAAAGGAAGATTATGGCTCTCTAGCCAGGAGTTTGCTGACCATTATTGTTGTTCATCCCTTATTCTTAAAGAGGGATATATCATAAGGATGGTCTTGCTTCATGTATAAGCCTTGGTTTAGAAAGGAGGACTCAGGGCAGAGCCCTGGAAGACAAGTCCAGCAAGGGAGACCAAGAAGTGGTCAGATGAGTAAAAGAAAAATCAAAAGAGAGTAATATTATGGAAAACCTAGAGAACAGTGTACCAAGGATTGCTCTAGGGAGGTCAAGAAGGATAAGAATTGGGAGGGGAAAGTCATTAGATTTGACAATTAAGAGTCATTGGTAATTTTGGAGAGAGGAGTTTTCATTGAATGATTGGAAGCTAGACTACAAGAATGCTCAGAAAAGATTATAAGGACAGGAAGTGGAGATAGTAGATGGTTTTTTAAAGAAGTTTAACCATAAAAGGCAAGAGAGACATAGATTAATGGCACCTAGGGACTTGACAGATCAAGTAAAAGTTTTTTGAGAATGAAAAGAAATGGATATGTTTGAAGGCAATAGGGAAGTAGCCAGTAAACAGGGAGAGATAATAGAAGAGGAAATCTGGCTCAAGAAGACTGTATGGAATGCGATTATTTGTATATGTAGAAAAGTAACCTTGACAAGGGCTATCTTTTTATGTGAGACAGGGGTAAAAGAGGAGACAATTACAGAAAGATTCTAGGTAATGTGAAATGAAGAAGGGGGGAGAAGAGGAAGTTCTTAGAAAATGGCCTCAATTTTTTTTTCAGTAAAATATGAAGCAAAGTTTTCAATTAAAAGTGTTGGGGGGAGGAAGAATCACAGGTTGCAGGTTGGAGGAGGGAGAAAAATATTTGTAAGAGTTGCTGTGGTAAGTAAGTTAATCAGGGCAATGTAAAAAGACTGCCTTGCTATAGTGAGAAATGTAATATAAACTCGTGGTGGACTCAGTCAACATGGCATTCATTTCATGACTTCCTTTAGTGTCATTCAGTGTCATGAAAGTAGTAAAGAATAGGGGGAATAATCCAAGACTGAGGCAGAACAAGATCCTCAATAGGATAAGGAGGCAAAGTATTCAAAAGAAAAGACCAGCATAGATTTGAACTGCTTCACCAAGGGATCCAGATAGGGAAGGGAAGAAAGTGTAGCTTTACAGGGGTGATGACTTAGGTAAGAAGGATCAAGATAGGAAGAGAAGAAAGTGTAACCTTACTGGGGTGATGGCTTAAGAAAGAACTGAGGGGTCAAAAGATTGGAAGTCATAGAATTAACAGAGTTTGAAATTGCAAGGCAGAAGAAAAACAAGAATAATAGACTGTGATTGGATAAGGGAATTTTAGAGTTCTAAACATAGAAGTAGCTCATTTGTGGGTGATGACAAGATCAAGGATACATCCACCTTTGTGTGTGTGGCTGAAGTATGTATGGAGAAGTAGGTCATGGGAAATCAGTAAGGTGGAGAATTTTGAGGTTAGCATATGTGAGGGAATATCAATTTGTATATCAAGTCTCCTAGAATGTGAGGAGGGTGTGGGAAAGAAGACTGAACCAGGTACTGAGCTCATTGAGGAAAGAATGGAATATCCTAATAGTCAACAGACTGCAGCTGCCAGATTTTTTGAGGAATAGTAGATATGGATAGAATGAACTTCAACAAAAAAGAGGTCATTACATGATAGTGATTGGGATAGAAGCTGGAAATGGTAACAGGGAACAAAGAAAATTTAAATTCTCCTACTTCAAGTGGTAAAATCAGGGAATGAGTGAAAGTAAAGCCAGTGCTGGAAAGAGAAGTCAGGGTGGTTCTGTCATCAGGAGGACATAATTTTTTCAGTGAGTGAAAGGACAGAAGTAAGAAAGGAAAAGATTTAAGATGAAAGGAAGTTTGTTACCTGGGGAATGTTCCAAAGGCCACAGTGGAAGGGATTGGTAGCCTTAGAGTAGGGATCATTAGTGAGGGAAGGAGTTGGATTGAGGGGAATGCAAATAAGGGCATCAAATTATAGGAGATGGAAAATGGGAAAAGGAGGGGTAGGTTCAGAATCATTATGATGGGAAGGGTATAACTCCAAAAGAATTTATTAATCAATAATTCAATTAGGTTATCAACATCCCTAAGAGTTTGACCTCAAGATAGAGTACTTTAATGACCTTTGGCAGTTCAGGTGAAGGGACCAAGGGAGAAAGCTGAAAGGATATTGTTTCTTCCAAAAAAAGAATATTGTTTCTTTTCTTCCCATAAGGAAAGAAACCTGGCATGATGGAATGATGTTTCTCACTTTACTCCAAGGGCAACATACTGGTGAATTCTAGAATAGCATGTCTTTTCCTCCTTTGAAAGGCATGAGACCTGATGTGATGCCATATATCCTTTGGGCTTATCTTGCTTTATAAAGGAATGAAGGAATTAATTGTAATTCTCTTATTCCACACTTCATATTTTAAGTAAAGTTTTACTAAGAGATATTTACTTTAATGATATAGCAAGGACAGAAATACAAATATTTCTCTCAAACAGCTGGGAATTCATTCTCCCCTATGCCACCTTGGTCCCTGGAGAGAGAGTGAGTTTAGACAACATAGCATTTGCCCAGCAAATCCACTTCCAAATGTAGTATGTTTGATGGTTGTTTTAGTCTGTATCTCTGCTACTGTCGGACAGGGCCAAGCAGATAGCTTAATATTTCCTCTTCATCAACTGGCTTCCTAAACCCAGCACAGATTCTAGCTCCCATTTCTTACTTTAAAAGCATCAAACTAAGTCATTTCTATTTGGGGTCAATCAGATTAAATACAAATCAGGCTTATGAAATTTTTTTCTGAACCATGTACTTTATGATATGATTACTGCTCTCAGTTCAATATTCCTATTGCTCTCCAAGTTCTAGGTTTTTTTTTTTTTTTTTTTTTTTTTTACCATGGGGTAGGGGATGGAGGGCTTTGAAGTCAGAGGACATGGGTTCAAATCCTGACTATTCTATTTACAGCCATGGACAAACAATCTATTCCTCAGTTTTCTTATCTGTAAAATGAATGGGTTGGATTAGATAGCTTCTGAAAACTTTTTTAGTTCTTAATTGATGATTCCATAATCATAAATTTCTAATCCCTATACAGAATTCTCACGAAACTGAATTTTTTCATATAAGCTGTAACAACCAATCCTTACTATACTTTCACAATCTTGCTATATTTCTCTCATTTACTGAGGTAGGATTTGACTTGGAAACTTGTCAGGAAAAATTAAGGAAGCTTAAATTAAGGAAGCTTCTTTCAAAAAAAATTTTTTTGATGCAAATGCCTACAAAACAAAAAAGATTCAAATGTCCTTGACTTTATTCCCTCCTAATCCCCCCTGGCTATTATGTGACTAATACAATTTTAAATCCCTTTAAAATAAGAGTTCTTAATCTATTAGTAAGTATATATTAACAACATTTGACTCTGAGGTGCCTTAACATCTCACATTTTATGTAGAGTATTTTAGATAATCATATTATACAAATATTGCTTGAGTCCCTCACCAGTATCTTTTCAACCAACAGATTTAGCAGGAATCGGAAGACAACTAGCAAAGCATTTAATTAAAACAAAACAGAACAGTGAATAACAAGGAGAAATCAAAGTGCAATAGTCATTTCCCATCTTTCCTAAATAAAGGAATGCAATCTCCCATTCACTATCAGTATTGGGTGGATAGGTAACATTCCTCAGATAACTCTCAATTTAGGCAAGGGAACATTGATTTCTATCTGGAAGACCCTATCGTGGCAATCTCACCCAAACAAGGTAAATGGGAGAAACAGGGAGAAAGGAGCTGACTTTACTACATCTTTTTCTGAGAAAGAAGGAGAGTATAATCACTCTTTTCTAATTGCCTTCTGCCATACTGGGGATGGAAGTGAGAATAGTATCAATATATTTCCAGTGTTATATATTTATTTTTAAATTATTCAAGCCTACCACACTAAATGGGCATTTCAGGTGCCTTTTAATGCCCTTTCCCATTACATTTGGAAGCGAATTTGAATTTGGTGGGCAAATGCTATGTTGTCTAAACTCACTCTCTCTCCAAGGACCAAGCTGGCATAGAGGAGAATGAATTCCCAGCTGTTTGAGAAAAATGTTTGTATTTCTGTTTCCCCCCTTGTGGGGAAGGACCCCGGAAGGAAGACTTGGTTGGGCTTGAGCCTTCATCTGCTGTTAGGAGTCATGCTGCCCCTCTATGTAAAGATTCTTTCTGGATATAGATCCTGGACATGAAACCCTGAGTCTCATTGTTTTCCACCCCATCTCTATGTATATAATCCCTCCTGGTCTCCAAAACTGCTATTCATTGCTTCTTTGCTGACCTATTGCTGTCATCTGCTGGAGCTGCCTCTACTACATCTTTTTCTGAGAAAGAAGGAGAGTGTAATCACTCTTTTCTAATTGCCTTCTGCCATACTGGGGATGGAAGTGAGAATAGTATCAAAGTATTTCCAGAGTTATACATTTATTTTTAAATTATTCAAGCCTACCACACTAAATGGACATTTCAGGTATCAGGACATTTTTTTTTAATTCTTTTTTTTTTCAGGTAACTTTTAATGCCCTTTCCCATTACATTGATCCTTTCCCCAGCACCTTAAGTCTTCTATCCCTCTTCTTCTTAATCCCTTTGGCCATATCAGTTGAGTTCACATAAGTTATCTTGAAGCTTCTATACACACGAAGGAGGTAGTTAGCTAACTGGTAGAGAAAGGCAGAGCTCATCAATCATTTACAAATGATTCAGAGTTTAATATGTCAGGTACAGTGCTAGGCACTAGGGATATACAAAGACAAAAATGAAATGGTCCCTGCCCTCAGGGAGCAAGTTAATGACTTTTGCCCTTCATTTCTGCCCTTATTGCAAAGATTCCTGTCACTCTTGCATGTGTATTTTAACATTAGACATAATACATGACTGGGCAAGCTTCATTACTCCAAACTCTCATTAATCGGGCAGATATAACACTAACGAGTTATGACTATTGACTATTAGACCATAAATATCAGGGAACGGGGAGCCAATGACAGCTGGGTGCTTTATGGAGTTTCCTTATCAAAAATAAAATACTAATGCTACCTTAGATTTATAGAGCTATTCTTCCAAGGAGCTCAATGCTCTGCATATAGATTGTCTCATTTCAATTTTACAATATTCCAGTGAGGAGGAAGAGGGCAAATACTATTATCCCTATTCAGAGTTGGGGGGAAATGAGATACAGAGAGGCTAAGTCAGCACACATACTAACGCAGCAGCAGTGTGAGCCAGCAGCCACATAAGGCGAGAGTGGCAAGGTCAGGCTGCACATACTGGTCCTTTGACTCTGAGTTTCATGCTCTTTCCCTAAGGATCCATGTCCAGAAAGAATCTTTATATAGAGGGCAGCATGACTCCTAATAGCAGATGAAGGCTCAAGCCCAACTAAGCCTTCCCTACCTGGTCCTTCCCCACAACCCACCTGCTCCCTCATTTACATACTGACCTATTGCTACTCTTCCTCAGGTTCCTGGTCTGTTGTATACAAAGTGCTTATAGCTCCTGGGACATATTTGGCTGGATCCAAGGAGAAAAGGGGCAGTATTAAGATACCAAATCACATACAAAAATCTTCACTACTAATTATGTTGGCAAATATTGGAATATTGTCAGATCTCACCATGTTTATCCATCCAGTATCTTGGAAAATTACACAGGAATGTTTATGTCCAGATAAAAGTTCCCATCAAACTAGACTCCCACCCTACTTCTGTTATGGTAGGAACAATTTATTCCAGTATCCTAAGTATATTATTTGAAGTGTTAATTCAATGTCAACTACAGGTACTAGGTACAAAAAAAACCAGTACCTCCTCTCAAAGTATTTATACTCTCTTAAGGGAAAGTAATACCAACTTGGTACTCTAGGAGATAGAGTTAGAGTGATTTCATATCTATCTAATAAATAGATAATAATAATATAAGTAGATATAAATATAGATAAATAATATTATCTATATATAGATAGCAATAGGTAATATTAATAGGTAGATATAAATATAGATATACACAAACACACACATACAAACACATATATGTATTGTTGTGTGTGTACAAATATACATAGATACATACATAATTACTACTTAGTAGAGCCACAGAAGAGAACAATGGCATCAATGATACTGCTCTTGCTACCAAGCTCAGATAACTTTCATATTCTTAAGCTAAGAGCATTCTCTTGATGTTAGGCCATTGGACAGAGGCTTCAAGTATTGTAAAACTATTCCCATTCTTTGAAAGAGCAGGACTTATTCCAGAGATCACTGAGCATTTTTAGCTCTTCCCAACCTTGGTCTAGAACAGTAGTTCTCAAAGTATGGTCTAGAGAATCCTGGGGATCTCTGAAACCCTTTTAGAGGGTCTATAAATTCAAAAATAGTTTTTATTTCCAATATGGTAAATGTCTATAAATATAATCCAGATAAACAAAAATGCTTTGGAGAGATCCTCAATAATTTTTAATAGGTTAAAGATACTAAAAACAGAAGTTTGAGAACCACTGGTAGAATATCAGTGTGAATATATGTAAACTGCAGTGAATGTATTAATGAGCAAAGTTCAAATCAGAATAAATTATTCCTAAACCACAAACCAAAAAGTTAAAACAATTTTTGGACATGTTATTCACAATAAGGAACAAACAAGGGGAAAAAATATCAATTAAATAGTTGATATTGCCTTAGGAATGGGTCCAGGTCATCCATATTCAAGATTAATTGAGTTCAAAAATCACATTTCATCTGAGTCACAGTGGTTCTCTCTCTCTCTTTTTTTTGCCTCTGTTTTCACCTTTCTCTGTGTGAGCCAGTAAAAATACCCAGCATTCTCCAAGTCACAGAAGATATATTTTTGTTCATTAATCACCAAGCAGAGGTTAGGACATAAACAAATCAGTATTATTTATACTGAAAGTGGCAAACACCCCATTCAAAGGCATTCATTTCCTCCCCGAGCATGTGCTACCTAGATCAGAGTAAAATAAATATGTATTTTTTCTTCCTTTTAAGGAGATGTCACCTCATTGCCAAACCTCAAGCATAACAGGCCCAAATAGAAGGGAATGTTTCTCAAGTACAACAGGGAGGCCATTTAGATTTAAAAGCCTCCATTCTGTGCTGTCTAAATAGGGGTTTCGTATTAAACTGACTTTGGAAAGCCCTTAATGTCTTGTAAATCTTTTCTTCAAGAGAAATTTCCATCACAATTGGCTTTACAATGGTCTCTTCCATAATTCCATCTTGCCAAGTGGCCCAAAACTCTAACCTAGAAAAAATATTTCCCAGAGCTAATTTCCTGGGCAGCCATTAGGGAAGAAATAGGAGCCCTAGGGATGAGGCTGGAAAGGAATGACTCTTATCTTTTCTCAAACCTGGTCTTACTGTGCAATAAGATATAAGTTGCTTACTCTCTATGAGGCTTGGGTTTCTTGTAGAGTTGATAAGATGGATTTGGCCCTCCTCCTTTTTCTCCTGGAATCTGGTCAGAGTTAATTCATTTGGATTTGGTGCTTTTCTGGGATTTCTGTGGAAATAATGAATCCAAATACGTCTCCAGGAAAACATGAAATTTAGACATAACAAAGTCAACCTTTGTGAAGAAAAGTAATGTGAATAGTGAAATTTTGAAGGGTTGAGGACAGGAACCACTCACTCCTATATTGGGGAAAAGTTGATGTCTTCATCAGCCATGATCCCAAGAGGCTTCTAAGGTTTAGACTTTCTGATTAGCAAAACTCCCTCCCAAGACCACCTAAGGTCTGTAAGCAGGTTGTGATTGAATGGTCTTGTTGGTAAAGAGGCTGATGGCTCAACATAACCATTACCTTCTTCCTTTTTGCCTTTTTTTGATTTGCCTGACTGAGGAAACTTCCTACATAGAGGTGGAAGGAGGTAGCTGTCAGATTTTGCCCATTAGTATCCAAACAGAGCCTGAGTCCAGAAATCTGCGCTAATCTCTCTGCTGAACACTTGGCTATGGCCAACTTCCAGAAGATGATCAATGAAGGTGAAACATTAAAAGCTCTTTTTATTCTCCTCTCATCAGTAGACCTGGAGCTGAGCTGATGGTTTCAGAGTAATTTCCATATTGAATAGACTGTATTTATACTGGTTGATAGGTAATTGTTTAAATCATTTCATGCATGAATGTTTGGTCTTCCCAACTGGAATGTAGCATTTTCTGTTTTTATATCCAATCAAGGCAGAACTTATCCACCACTTGAAATTCTATACTTCAAGATCCAATACAAATGATTCTTCATTTCACTTCAATTCAATTTATTAAGAGCCCTCTCTGTGAAATAAAATGTCAGCCAGGTGCTTGGGGCATACTATCCCTGTCCTCATTGAGTTTACTGGTAGTGGGAAGATATGGCACATATGGGAAGATAATTGTAATGCACAGGATTACATAGCAAGTCTTTTGAGGTGTGCAGAAGAACATTTTATGTGAGATCTGCAAGGGGGATTGAAGAAAAGCTTCATGGAAAAGATGGCATGTTAGGTATCAAAGAATGTGGTGGAATTCAGCAGAGTGGGAACGATTGGAAGCACATTCTAGTCAAAAGTAAACAATGAGAACAAAGGCACGTATTATGAGAGAAAACAGGCCATGTTCAATGGGTAAAAACCAGTTGTAGGCTAGATAAACTATAGGGTGCATGGGAATAGTAAGATGAGATAAAGCTAGAAAGATGTACTAAAGCTCCAGATAAAAGATTTTTACTTAATAGCTTACAGGAAGTTACTGAAGATTGTTGTGCAAGAAATGACCAGAGCTATGTAAAAGAAAAAAAAATCTATTAGGGAAATGAAGGATGGATGGAACAGGATAGAACTATTTGGAATTTATTGCAGTAAATCAGACAAATGGAGTATAAATAGCAATTGTTTCTGTTTTGGTCAGAAATTCTAAAGGTCTTCCCTTCCCAGATCGATTCTTTTAGGAAGGTAAACTAGGCCATCTTTTGCCTCAATTTTTACCTAATCCTTAACAATGGAATGGATATCACCTCAGACAAACTGAAACTTTGGAAAGACTTTAGGTTAAAAAGACCAAGGTCTCCCATTGCATCAGGGTCATCACCAGTCATCTTGACTTATGTCTTTCCAGATGAGTTTGATGGAGAAAGTAAGGTGAATCTTGCACATCCCTTTCTCACTTAAATCCAATTTACTTGCATATCATGACATCACCTCCCTGATGCCATGGTCTTTTCTGAGAATAAAGGATAAACAATATCTTACAACTTCGTACAGCTTCTCATCACCTCTTGCCTGAAATACTTCAATACCCTCCTGAATCCAGTTTTTCTCTTCTCCAGGTCATTCGCTCTACAGATGTCATAGTGATATTCCTAAAGCATCTTTAACCACAGTATGTCTTTGCTGGAGAAGCTTCAGCAATTCCCTATGGCTTCCAGGGTAAAATGCTAACTACTTGGGGGGCAGGCAGAGTTAAGTCCTTTACAATCTAGCTCCAACCTTTTTCTAGAATATTTTCACATTTCTCTCTCTTCCATGTACTAAACTGTTAGTTCTTTCCAATATATAATATTTTATCTCTTTTTTCTCTTCCTCCATACAAGGCTCTTCTCTATATGTGAAATACTACACTCTTTTCACCTTCATTTTTTTGATTCACTAAGTCCCTTCAATGTTCAACTCAAGTGCTACTACCTACGTGAGACTTTCCCAATTCAGCCCTTCTATCATTAAAGTTCTTTCTTAACCACCCCCACCCAACACAGTATTTTTGGGTCTGCATTAACTTTATATATAATTTGTATTCACATGTTCTTTCCTCATAGTAAGAATGTAAGCTTTTTGCAGTTGGAGATTATTTCCTCTTTGATCTGGAAGAGTAGATGCTTAATAAATGTTGAATTGAATTGGGCAGAAATTCCTGCAAGATCCCTGAAAAAAAAAAGATCATCTAGTCTCTGATGCCAAGGAAAGAAGGAAACTTTTCCTAATCTTGCTAACTTAAAATGATCTCTTCTTCAAATGATTTCATATTATTTTATGCCATTATTTTACATTGAACACATTCTAATTAAAGAGATAATTTTGTAGATAGACAAATAAGGTTTGAACCACCCCCCACCCTTGCCATGTAATATCTGTGTGATTTTTACAAGTCATTAACTTTTCTGTAGTTCAGCTTTTCCCTTATAGTAATAAGGTGGGGGGCAATTTACTAGATGACCTCTAAGGTCCTTTCCAAATCTATATCAATGATTCTATGATCTCCTGTATTAGAATATAAGGCACATCAAGGCAGGATTACATCTAATCCTCATTGTTTAGTCTAAAGCAATTAATATAACAGACACTAATGGCTGCTGAATGTATTAATGAATTAGCCACAGGTGTGATTTGAGAAAAACCCCATCACCAACCATTCTTCTGAATGTCAATTGCCCTTAGGAGGCCTGATTCTCCTTCTCAGTCTCTCTAAGCACCAATTCATTGCAGGTCATACCCATTATAAAGTCCTCATCTTTGTACAATATCTCCTTTCACTCCTCAAGATAGTTAAAATTGCTTTATCTCTTAAACATAATTTTGAAGACATTTGAGAGATTGTGAGGAACAGAGAAAGTATCTAACCCTTTATCTTGTTGGTTACATGACTTGGAAATGCCCTCCACTCTCAAAGCCTTTATTTGTATCACCAATTCTCTCTACCCCTCAGCATCCTTTCTTCTTCTTTCAGTTTTCTTCAAAACTCAGTTGAAGAGCCACTTACTGTCATTCATCTTTCTTATATTTCTTCTTCCCCCTCCCCAGCTAGGGTCTTTATCTTCAATGTTATCTTATATCTTATTTTTGTAGAACTTGTAACCATATATTATACCTCAATTAATGTAAGGTCTTAGAGGATGGGGACTGTTTCATTTTTGTCTTTGAGGAACATAGTAGTAGATATTTAATGAATGCTTATTGATTATGTGGCAGAACTTTATAGACAAACTTCTCATATTTCCCAATTTTATTTAATCACTTCTAGATAGTTTGAAAACATCCAGAATACCATGATATCATGGTGTTTTAAAATATGCTCTGCACATTTTTCCCATGCACACATCAAAATCATACAAAGATTCTTAAAAGATGTGACAATTAAAGGGATGGAATTGTTTGGGGATTTTCTGATTATCAATCAAGAAAACATGCAATACACAAAGAGGCAGCTGCACTCTGATATCACTAGCTATTGAGTGAATGATAATTATTTACATTTATATTCTGCCTTATCATCCCCAAACTTCTTTTCCAAATAAAAAGCTCTCTTTTGACATCATTATTCTTCTGGTTGTATTATATGGCTGATTCACAGTCTCCAAATAATTGAGTTGGGGATTACCCAAAGTTCAATGTTGAGGTCTGTGGTAGGTGTCAGCAGGTTGTATCAAACTATAAAGGAGAAATTATTATGGGGAGATAATGTAAAGAATGTTATCAGATCAATGTGTGACAAGAAAAAAGAGAATGTCTTATGTGACATAAGAATAATGAGAGATAAGCCATTTCTCAGTTGATAAATGGTTAAAGGATATGAATAGGCAGTTTTCAGAAGAAACAAAAGCCACCAATAGTCCCATGAAAACATGTTCCAAATCACTAACAATTAGAGAGATGAAAATTAAGATAATTTTGAGATACTACTTCATACCTATCAGATTGCCTAACATGACAGAAAATAAAAATAACAAAACTTGGAGGGAATGTGGGAAAATAGTGACACTAATACACTGTGGATAGATGTACATTGTTGACAAGTAGCAGGATTGGGACTTCATACCCACATCTTTTCTCCTTAAGTCTGATTCTCTTTCCACCAAACCCTAATATTGGATGCAGTTCTAATGCTAATGTCTCTTAGTTCAGGTTTGGTATTGGGATGAAATGAGGCACTCAAAAGTCATTGAACAACTAACAAAAGGAGGCCCTCTCTCCCCTAACACAGCAAGGATGTCCACAAGATCACAGTAAGGTTGTTTGGATGTGTCCTCCCTCATCTCCATTGGGAAATGCATCTGGTCATTAGGGCAGTGAAGGACATGGTAAGTCATGAAGTCTTCAGAAATCCACCAGTTCCGAAGGAATCTAACTAAGGCTCAGACTTTTTATGCCTTTAGGTGATAATAAAACTTCACTCTTGAGAAACTAGGACCATTCAACTACTGGGGATAGTTTTGTGTCCTTTTAGGGAAAGATAATTAATAAAGAAGGTAAGTAGGAAGGGAGTAGACTTACTCTGAAGGTGGGCGAAAGGAAATGTGGGGAAATGTGGGTATATACCTGTAAATATTAGTCCTATTACAAACTTTCTGCCTTTAACATTGTTAAAAGTTACTGTTCTAGACAATTCTCAGATGAAGAAATTGAAACTATTTCTAGCCATATGAAAAGATGCTCCAAGTCATTATTAATCAGAGAAATGCAAATTAAGACAACTCTAAGATACCACTACACACCTGTCAGATTGGCTAAGATGACAGGAAAAAATAATGATGATTGTTGGAGGGGATGTAGGAAAACTGGGACACTGATGCATTGTTGGTGGAGTTGTGAACGAATCCAACCATTCTGGAGAGTAGTTTGGAACTATGCCCAAAAAGTTATCAAACTGTGCATCCCCTTTGATATAGCAGTGTTACTACTGGGCTTATATTCCAAAGAGATTATAAAGAAGGGAAAGGGACCTGTATGTGCACGAATGTTTGTGGCAGCCCTCTTTGTAGTGACTAGAAACTAGAAACTGAGTGGATGCCCATCAGTTGGAGAATGGCTGAATAAATTGTGGTATATTAATATTATGGAATATTATTGTTCTGTAAGAAATGACCAACAGGATGATTTCAGAAAGGCCTGGAGAGACTTACACGAACTGATGCTGAGTGAAACGAGCAGGGCCAAGAGATCATTATATACTTCAACAACAATACTATATGATGACCAGTTCTGATGGACCTGGCCATCCTCAGCAAGGAGATCAACCAAACCATTTCCAGTGGAGCAGTAATGAACTGAACCAGCTATGCCCAGAGAAAGAACTCTGGGAGATGACTAAAAACCATTACATTGAATTCCCAATCCCTGTATTTTTGCCCACCTGCATTTTTGATTTCCTTCACAAGTTAATTGTACAATATTTCAGAGTTTGATTCTTTTTGTACAGCAAAATAACGGTTTGGTCATATATACTTATTGTGTATCGAATTTATATTTTAATATATTTAACATCTACTGGTCATCCTGCCATTTGGGGGAGGGGGTGGAGGGTAAGAGGTGAAAAATTGGAACAAGAGGTTTGGCGATTGTTAATGCTGTAAAGTTACCCATACATATAACCTGTAAATAAAAGGCTATTAAATAAAAAAATAAAAATAAAAAAGTTACTGTTCTGCATATCACTACAATCTTCCCCATTTGCTACTCCTGTCCATCCATACAGGGACCATGTACTTACTGAACACAAGGGAGGAAATCAATTGCAAATCTCCCCACCTCACTCAATTTACCTATGCCCCCAAAAAGTCATTTTTTTCTTATGGCTAGGATCCTTGGGTATGAGAAGCATTTCCTTTATTTTTTCCCTGTTTTATTGATGCTTTGAGGCTTTTTTGTTTTGTTTTGTTTTACATTTTAAAATACTATTTTATTATTTTTCTCATTAGATATAAATAATTTTAGCATTTACTTTTACAAGGTTTTGAATTTAAAATTTTTCTCCCTTTCTCCCTTCCCTCTCTCTTCCTAAAATGGTAAACAATTTGATACAGATTATATATGTGCAATCATGTAAAACATATTTCCGTGTTAGTCATAGTTATAAAGGAAGAAACAGAACAAAAGGAAAAAAATACCCATAAAAATAAAATGAAAATAGTATGCTTTGATCTACATTTAGACTCCATCAGTTCTTTACCTGGATGTGGATGATATTTTCCATCATGAGTCTTTTGGAATTATGTTAGATCATTGTATTGCTCAGAAGAGCCAAGTCTGTCATAGTTGATCATCATATAATGTTGCTGTTAGTGTGTATAATGTTTTCTGCTCATTTTACTTTGATGCTTTTAAAAAAAAATACTGCCATTTGGAAGTAACTTCCCCCACAAAAACCCTTCCCTCCCTTGTAACAACAAAAAAAGCCAACCCAAACAATCTTTCATGGTTAAAGTATTTACCAGCATATGTCCTATTCCATACCTCTAGTTCACCACCTCCCTTATGAGGGGAGGGATGTGAATCATCAAAAATCTACTGGAACCAAAATTTATCATCATATTTATTTGGAGTTCTGATATTTCTAGAGTTCTTTTAATTTACATTATTGTGGTCATTCTGTAAGTTGTTCTATTTTCTTCAGTCTGTATCATTTTCTACAAATCTTCTCAATTTTCTCTGACCTTTTCTTACTGCATAATAATATAAATGTAATGGAAAACTATTATACAGCGTGTACAATCACCCACTTATTTCCAGGTTTTTTTTTGTTTTTGTTTTTTGCTTAACACAAAAATTGCTACTGTGAATATTTTACCCTCTTCAATTCATAGCATATTTCTGTCTGACCATTTTGGTCTATATGATAACATTTCTTGTTTTGAAATAAATAGTTAAAACAACAAAATATATTTCACACTGTGGGAAAAATTTGCTCCAATATTAATACTAGATCATAGTGAGTCTGGGAGTTGCCTGCTTTAGCTAAAGTAGATACGAATGTCTCATTTACAAGGGGCTGTCATCAAAATTAAGAGGCATATTTGGTCTCCTAGGTGACTGCAGGCATATGTTTGCTTGTCTGTTTTCTTTTGTGGAGGTCTCATATAAAATATACAGGAGGGACTGCAATGTTGGGTGGAGATTGGTGGTGTTAATATTCATGCTGTGGCACTTGGACTCATCAGCATCTCAGAAACCCCTCTTGTCAGAGGTTCCCATTACATGGAAATATGTCCTTGGCTTTTGCTCTATATAAAAACAAAGTCACAAAAATATCAAGCAAAAAATTAATTCATCTTTCAGTTGGAAAGTGGATGTATCTAGAGATCAAGGGACTGTTGTTGCTAGGAATCAAAGCCCATGAGGCCCTAGGGGAAGAATTAAGCCTTTTATTAAAAAATATTCTTTTCCAAAGGGGGAGATAATATAACATGGGAAGAGTATGTATGGCTCTAACTCATCCAATAGACTGAATAGAATCATGGAATGATAGGGAAGGAAATAAACATTTGTTTAAGCACTTTCTGAGGCATTTACTAAACCCACTGAGACAACCTGGTTGTACAGTGGTTAGTGTGCTCAGCCTAGAATCCAGAAGACCAGAATTCAAATCCAGCCTTAGATACTAGCACTATGATCCTGGGCTAGTCACTTAATCTGCTTGCCTCAGTTTCTTCAACTGTAAAATCTACCTCCCAAGGTTGTTGTGAAGATCATATCAGACAATATTTGTAAAGTGCTTAACCCAGTTCCTAAAATACAGTAGATACTTAATAAATTCTTGTTCCTTTTCCTCATACTATATGTCAAGCATATAACATCACTTTTGATATTAGAATTGGAAAGGACCTTAGAAAAAATATAGTTCACTAAGTCTATTCTTATTGTACAGAGAATGGAAGATTATTTGGTGAGTTAATTAATGGTAGAGATGAGATTTGGACCCAGTCTTCCCCACCTCCCTCCAGGGTTCTGCCCACTACTTTTTTGTTTATTCTTGCAATTTCACCAATATAAGGAAATCCCAGTGGAATAAGTCCCTTTACCAAGATAGGTGAACTTTTCTATAACTTATCCTCTTAGTGGAAACTGAATTCTTGACTATGAGAATTGAGAAAGTAAGTGACTTGCCCAAAGTTACATAACTAGAAAGTGAGATCTCAATCCACTCTGTCATACCTCTTTTGATTCTTTATCATTTTGCCTTAAGATAAATGAAAATCTTTTAGTATGTTTCTGTGACACTTTTCTGTATAAGCTAGCCCATAGAAACCCTCCAGCCACTCTCCACAGTGTTTGTAAAATAAATAAAAAATAAAAGTAGTACATTTCAAGTGAAAATGCTAATATAAATTTGTAGACAAGAGGAAAAGACATGCCATTATGTCTACTAATATGAATGGTCTCTGCAGCATTGAAACCTCATGGAGCTTACCTAAGCACCACTGGGCTAATCACGAGTCATAGTCACTTATAAAAAGCCAATTGTTTTGGTTGACTTTACTTCCCACCATTTTTGTATATAAGCTACAAACACTTTCCTGCATTGTTGCTGTATATCTAACTAAGGTTGTTCTTCAGTTATTTCAGTCTTGTCTGATGTTTTATGACCACATATGAGCTTTTCTTGACAGAGATACTGGAGTGGTTTGACATTTCTCTCTCCAACTCATTTTACAGATGAGGAAACTGAAGTAAGCAGGGTTTAGTGTTCTTCCCCAGGATCACACAGCTAGTAAATATCTGAGGTCAGATTTGAACTCAGGAAGATGAGTCCCTTGACTCCAGGCCCACTGTGCCACCTAACTGCCCCATCAGTTGTCTGATGTCTCATCCTATTTCATTCTTGTGAATGAGTCTCTACACTTTGTACATGGTTGGGGTTTAGACCAAAACTTCTTAAATTTTTTCCACTCACATCCTCATTTAATCCAGTGAATTTTTACATGAACCTAGGTATATAGATATATAAAACAGGCATACAAATCAAACATTTACTGATAATAAATCATAATTTCATGACCCCCACATTCAGTTACAAGATCCCACATAGGGTAATGACCCATAGTTTAAGAAATTTTGGTTTAAACCACCAACCCTGGATAAGATTCTTTTATAATTATTATTATATTTGTTATATTTTACATACACACATTTGTTTCTGTTATATGTAATTTTTTATATTTGTTATATTTTCTGAACATAGTTTCCTACAAATATCCCACAAAAATGGCATAAAAATTAGTCTCATATATTATCTCATAAGGATGCCAACTCATGAGGGAAGGTTGATGCAGTTTGCCTTAAAGGATATTGCCTGAAATATACTGAGACTGCATATAACTTAGACTACCTGAGGAATAAGGTGAAGGTTTACTACTACTCTGTGAAAAATAGCTAAATAGTGATAATTTTAATGAGATTGTAGGATCTCCATGAAACAATAGAGACAACTTTCTCAAGGTCACTTGGCTGAGCATTGAAGCAGCTCAGAAAATTTTAAAACCTCTCCTCTGGGTGAGAATGTATCCCTCACTGGTATCTCCAGCCCCAACTGCTGTCCTGGCTCTAGACAATCATTTTCAACTGCCTTTCAGGTATTTCCACCTTGTCAGAACTTCGAAATCTGCTCCTTCTTCCCGATTTCCCTCTTTCCACTGTCCAAAGCTACTTTAGTTATGACTTTGCCAATAATTATCATCACAACTCACACTTATAGATTACCATAAGGTTCACACGATATTTTTGGATCATTCTAGTCTCTTCAAAGAATGCCCTTCCCCTACCTCTTCACTTGTGAAAAAAATATTTATCTTTTGAAACCTAACTTAGATACCACTTTTGTCTCTTAATTTTAGGTCTAACCCTCACCAAGATGTGGTCTCTCCTTTTTATGAGTCTCCATAATGTCATTTTCCTTCTATTTTGACATCCATCATATTCTTCTTGGATGTAATTTGTGTTCTTGTTTTCTTCTTCTCCCTCAGCTATATTGTAAGCAACTTGAGGCTAGGGACTTTGTCAGCAATACCATGTGTTGTCTAGTCCAGTGGCTGTAAGCAGTAAGTATTCAGAAAATGTTTGTTGAACTGAACATTTAAAAAATTAGACAAAGAAGACAGATTAAAATGTATTTTATGAAGACCCTATTTGGGAACCAGATTAATAAATTAATGGTGAAAAATGTTTTCTGAAGGGTTCTGGGCTTCTTGATTAGCAGGACTGAATGCTGTAATGTGCTCACCTCTGAAGAACACTTCAAACTTTTCAGGAAAGCCAGTCCTTGAAATACCGAAGAAATATTTGCTTAAATTTGTGAATGAACTCAGGTGGTCATTGGTCTAGAATCCTTTAAATAAAAATTTGAACAGTAGGAGAAATGGTGGTGGGACAAGGAGAACCCATTTGGTTTCCAGGGATCTCTGGGAAGCCATCGATTAGTCAGTTCAATAAACAACGACCATTTGTTAAACACTTATTCAGTGCCAGACATTGTGCTAGGTGCTGGTGATACAAAGAAATTATGAACTAATCTTTGCCCACAAGGAGTTTACATTCTACTTAGGGAAACTGCATGCACACATGAATAAAGACTAGGGAATTGGGGATGGAGAAGATAAGAACTGGAGGTAATTGCAAATAGGAAGATGGAGCATTTGAGTTGAGCTTTGAAGGAAGTTAGAAAATCTAAAAGATGGATGGGGACTAAAGGAAGAAGATTCGCCATGTGTAAGGAATAGCAAGATCAGCTGGGCTATACCAGAGTCTGTGAAATGAAGTAATATATCACAAAATATATCATAGCCAATTCAATAAACATTCATTAAGTACCTACTATGTATAAAGCATATAATCTTTATAGATACAAAGACAAAAATGAAAGAGGCCCTGCCTTCAAAGATCTTGTATTCTACTAGGAATAGGCAAGTGGAATGTCTATATAAATCAGTACAAAAAGATTTTAAGACAAATACCATCAAGTAAGAATTATCAGGAAAAGCCTCATGTGGCTTAACTCTATGATAACACTCTGAAGGAAGTTCATGATTCTAAAAAGCAGAAGTAAGGAAGGGTGCATGATCATATATGGAGAAAAGCTAATAAGTCAGTTTAACTAGAACAAAGAGCATGTGAAGGAAGGGATCCAGATAGAAAATTCCTTTAAAATCGTTTTTATGTAACTTAGCTCTTGTAAACCTTATTTTAACAGACAAAGAAAGTGGACAAAACAATTCAATGGCTTGTCTAATACCAGACAACCTAATAAAAGGTAGCAGTAGGATTGTAGACTAGGTGTTCTAAATCAGAAACAGTACTTTCCCCATTGGCTGTCCATTTTGATTCCTTCTTCTGGCCTCCATCTCAATTACTTCATAACTATTTAGCCCTTCAGTAGTCTGATATAATTATTTTGCTTCCAAGTTTTCATTCTTATGCTAGAACATTCAATTCAGTGAGCACTCAGCATATAAAAATAGAGTTAATTTGTCTTAGAATTCTGTACCATTTGTTTTTCTTTTCTTAGCATGGATGCTTGAAATGAAATTCTTAAAAACATAATGTGTCCTTTTCACAGAAAGAAACCAAGGTTTCAAAATGGATTCCTCACCCAACTGTGTCTTCACATCTTGAGTCAAGAGTTCTGTGCTCTCTATAGGTCCCAAGGGTCATTAGCCAGGGAGACATTCCCTGACTGGGATTCTTTGACACTTGAATCCTTTCTACTTGCAGTATTTTTTTTTTAACTTGGAAACTCTAGATTTGGGGTATAGCATTCCTGGACAATTTTAATTTAGGATTTCTTTCAGGAAATTACTAGAGGATTTTTTTTCTGTTTTTACTTTGCTTTTTGGTTTTAATAAATCTGGGTAGTTTTCATGTATCATTTTTGCTTAGTCATGGGCCTAGAGATCCCAACAATTCTTAAATAATTTCTCTTTAACCTCTTTTCCCTGGTCATTTGTTTTTGAAAGTAGATATTTTATATTTTTTTCTATTTTTCTAATCTTTTGGCATGTTTTAATATTTCTTGCTATATTCTGAAATGAGTTCTCTATGTGTCATTCATTTTTAGGAGATCCATTACTTGGATAAGATTTTTGGCTTTCTTTTCTAAACTCTTTAGCCTTCAGTTTTTTCCCTCAGTAGCTCTTATTTCACTTATTTCATTTTTTTTTAGCTCTTGCTTCATTTCTTCCAGGAATTTTTGGAATCCTGAGAATAAAATCTTTTTTTTTCTGAGACTCTGATTTTTTTGGGTTTACTTATTCTCTATTGTGGGCTAACCTCTTTGGCCTCTCTTCATCCATAGTATTTTTTTTACTGTATTTAATTGTCTTCTCTTTACTAGTCCCTAGTTTTGGGACTTTGTGCCCAGGCCAGAAACTATAGTCTTAGATGGGGTAATAGATCCTGTTTACTCCTGACCTCAATTTCCCAGACTTCTGCTTCATACCTTCACCTGTCCTGTATGTCTGTGCTCAGAATATTACAGTCTTCAGGCTCTCCTGGAACATTTTAGCTCAGAGTGCCATATCCTCAGGTATCCTCAAAGTCTTTAATCAAAGTACTGGCAAACTTCTAGACTATTTACTTGTAGTCCTGCTAGCTTCCCTACTAGAACCCCTCTTCCAATGCCTATATAGACTTCTGGGTGTCTTTTTGTGTATTCTTATGATAGATGAAGAAATTTACTATATCTTTTTGGAGTTTTTTTTATTATTATTCAAATTGCTGCCCTCTTTATACCTTTACTAAAGTTTATGTGGGAAATCTGGACTTCTTCATTCATGTTGCCATTTTAATGAAAAATCTGATGATTTTACTTTTGTGGTAAATGTTAAAATTCTTTAAACTCTTAGGAATAGTGCACATTAATGTTGTTCAGGGCCCTGGAGTTTATGAACTCCTTCTTTCTATATTTCAATGTAACTGATTTCCTTTGTAACTCATGTATTTTATGTTATACTTCCTCTATTACAATGGAGAGGAAGGTGGGAGGGTGGGCAATGAATATCATTTAGTTTTTACTTTCTGTAAAAACATTATTCTGATAAAGAGTCTAGAGGTTTTCCCAGATCATCAAAGAAAGAAGTTCAGGATATAAAAAGTTTAAGAACCCCTGAACTAAACTAACTTCTCTATTGATACAGAAAGCAAGGCTTCAGAACGGTTCAATGATTTCAGATCCTCTCCTCCAGAATCACAGAATCTAAATGAAGAGGGCCTTCTTATTACTCCAATTCATACTAGAACAAAAATTCCCTCTGCAATATCCCCAGTAAGTAGTCATCTCCCCATTGCTGGATAATCCTCAGTAATAGAAAACCAACTATCTTGCAAGGTGGCTGGTTCCATTTTTTTATCAGCTGTTGGAAAGCTTGTCCTGACATCAAGTCCAATAGTTCTACTGTTCAGACCAAGCAGAACAAATATCCCTTCTGTGCCTCAGCCCTCTGAATACTGAATGTCATGTCCTGATTTCTAGAGTCCCCAAGCTGGGGTGACAAAATGTACCATTGCTTTCTAAAGCCCCCACACCGGGGTGATTAAGATATACCTTCCTAGTGGAGAAGTAATGAGAAAGGTCTTCTGAGGATGGTCCTTTATTACAAGGTCTTTTCCCAAACTTCCCTCAAGCCCTTAAGTAAAAAAAAAATTGGGCATGTGCTAACTATATACTGTGCAAGTGGGACCACATAAACAACTTGCTATTGTACATAGTTTGCCACCTGGTATCACTCTGTTTCAATCAGAACACAGGTTGTCACTGCCCCCCTGACTTCCCAGGAAGGCTGAGAGCCCTTAGGGGAGATGAGGAACTGAACCAAACATTGTTAGCCGGTTCCCTCTGGGATGAAGGGTCTTTTACCTCACCCATAATTTCCCCACTGTCTGTGACCCTCTACACTTGAAGGCAGTTTTCATTTCTATGGGAAAAGCATCCCTCAGCCCTTTCAGTGAAGTGACATATGATAGCTGGAAGGTGAGTTCCAATCCTGTCTGCTGTATTCTGTAGTGATGTCACTTAATCTGAATCTCAACCTCTTTCACTTGAAAAATGAGGATAATAAACAACTGTAGGGAAGAAAATCTTGCAGAGTGGTGGAGGGACTCAGATGACAAAATAAGTATAAGGTGCTTAAAAAGCCTTAAAGTATAATATAAATGTCTTCATCTTCTTTGTCTTCATCAATCATCATCATCGCCTATTCCCTCCAGAGAAAACCCTAGCTTGGTTTCTCTCCTCAGGACAACATCCTTTCTGAAATGTGATGCCTAGAAAGGAACATCCTTTTTCACATATGACCTGAGTAGGGCAGAATCCTCAAGGACCTTCCTTTCACTTATCCTAGACTCTGAGGTTCTCCACATAAGTTGCTTGAGCAACTTTCCCTGCTCTAGTACAATGTTTGCTGTATTCTTATTAAGGACACATCCTTTGGTATTTTTGACCTTTTGTTCCTCCAAGCTAATTTTGTTACTATTTTTTCTAATTCAGTAAACTATTTTTGGTTGGTTAAATTGGGATGGCATTAAATATATAAATTAGTTTAGGCAAAATTGTCATTTTTATTATATTAGTCTTGCCTATCCATGAACAATTAACATTTCTCTGATTATTTCATTTTGATTCTATTTGTATAAAGTTATTTATAATTTTTTTCCCTCGAGCTCCTGGTCTGTTTTGGCAGGTGGACAGAATCTTCTTTTCACTGATGAGGAAACTGTAGTTAAGAGATGATTAAATAACTTATACAAGCTCATTTAAATAGTGAATACTGCATCTAGGACATAAGTGCAGATCATCTGAATTTAAGGCCAGTAATTTTTCCACTTAAAAAAAAAAAACTTTTGACAAATGTTCTAAACTTTTTGACCTGTTTCTCCTGCTTATTTTAAAATAGACTTCTCAAAAGAAAAACTATCTGATTGTTCATTACAATTTCTTTGTAAACTAACTGGGATTTTCTAAGAGAACCACCACGTTAAGGAGGAAGACAGCCAAACAAGATTAGGGGACCTTGGTCAGTGTTGTGGGCAAAAGAATTCACACAGTCTCCAAATTAAAGGGACAAGGATTTATTACACTGTTTGATAGCTTCTTTTCTGATTAACTTTTCCTCCTTAATTTCCCAACTTACCACAAAGTGTTAGTAGTTGTCCTTCTCCCTATTCGTCATTCAAATGACTCAGAGCTGGAAGGCAACCTCAGAAATCACTGAACCAGGAGTTCTCAGCCTTCTGTGACCATCACTTGGGTGAGCATTGGATATGGAGTCAGGAAGATCTCAATTCAAATTCACACACTAACACTGTAACTCTGGGCAGGTCATTTAACTTTTTTTCTGATTCAGTTTTCTCATCTGTGAAATGGGGATATAATAACCCTATGTTCCAGAGTTGTGCAAATAAAATGAAATATTTTAAAAGTATTTTTCAAGCATTTAAGCATTATATAAATGCACGCTATTATGATCAAGGTTATGATAATTATATCATGGTACCTAGGTGTATAGGGGATAGAGTCTTGAGCTTGAAATAAGCAAGACTCATCTTCATGAGTTCAAATATGATTTCAGATAATTAGCTATAAGACCCTGAGAAAGCCATTTAACCCTGTTTCCCTCAGTTCCTCATCTGTAACATGGGCTAGAGAAGGAAATGGCAAATTACTTCAATAGTTTTGCCAAGGAAACTCCCAAATGGAGTCATAGAGAGTAGGACATGAGTGGACAACAATAGAAATAGAAAAGGTAGTACAGTAACTAAAGTATTGGGCTTGAAGTCAAGAAGACCTGAGTTCAAATCTAGCCTTAGACCCTTCCTATCTGTGTGATTCAACTTGTCTCAGTTTCCTCATCTGTAAAATAGGAATAATAATAGCACCTACCTCCCAGGGTTGTTGTAAGAATTGAATGAGGGTATTTTAATATATTTAACATCTACTGGTCATCCTGTCATCTGGGGGAGGGGGTGGGGGGAAGGAGGGGAAAAATTGGAAAAAGAGGTTTGGCAATTGTTAATGCTGTAAAGTTACCCATACATATAACCTGTAAATAAAAGGCTATTAAAATTTAAAAAATAAATAAATAAATAGATAAATAAATAAATAATTAAGAATTGAATGAGGCTAACAATTATAAAAACTCTTAGCCCAATATAAATAGTATATAAATATACTATTATTGTTATTATTATCTGTGTCATGGACTTTTTTGGCAGTCTAGTCAAGCTTGCAGACCCCTTCTCAAAATGTTGCTTTTAATGAACATAACACATAGTATTACAATGGAAATCAATTATATTAAGATATAGTTATCAAAATATTAAAACAAAAAAACAAATTCCTGGATCTGAGGTTAAGAACCTGAATGCTAAACTAACTTCTTAATTTTTATTGAGGAAAAACTGAGATTTAGAGAAAAATGAGAAGCAGAAGTAGGGCTGGGACATAGGTCTAGTGATTCTGAATCCAGGCCACTATTCCCTACACTACACTACCTCTATCCACTCCAGTTTTTTGGTTTTTTTTGGTTTTGTTTTTTACTTTTGCTTGTTATATTGAACCCTCTTAGTCTTCCCTTTCTTTTTTAACCTTATTTTTATTGATTTTTTAAAATATCATCTTAATTTTGAAATTATATCCCTTTCTCCAACCACCAAGGTAAGCACTGAAAAACCTAAAAGAAAATAAATTTAAATAGTTCAGGAAAACATTCAGTACATGAATTAAGTCTGATAATACAGTTCAATCAATCAACAGGCATATTTTTTAGGTACCTATTATGTGTCACATTTCACATGCACAGCACTTCACCCCTAGAAAAAGGCAAGACATTTTTTTCAATTCATCTCAAGGACCAAATTTAATTAAATTATATAATATCCAGTTTAATTTCTTTCTCTCTCAAGCCTATTATTGAAAGCTATTCTTTTGGGATTGGTTCCGGTCTAGCATATGTCCATGAGAAACTGGCCTTCCAGCAAGAAGGAAAAACAATGAAAGCTCTGAGAAAATGTCCAGTCTATGATGTCACCAGAGAATGTCAGCATTTCAGAGTCAGCACTTCTCCTATAGACGAAGTTTCTCAGGGGCTGAGGGAAGTCAGGCCCTCTGTTTTGGATACTCAAAAGCTAAAGATTATCCTGGTATAAAAATCTATCTCAGACTAGCCTACTGAGAAATAGACTCTCAGACCAACAGGACTTCCTCCGCTTGAAGAGCTCTAACAATGATCAGCAGACTGAATCAGGGAGGGATGTGTAGCTGCATTTTCTCCTTCCAAAGTGCTTTTGGCACACATTTGCCTGTGTATTGAAACAACATTTTTTTGTTTGTTTTTGTTTTTATTTTTGCTATTTTCCCAATGTTTGCACACTGGGAGATTCACCTAGTCTCACTGCATGGAAGGTCTGGAGGATGATATATACAAATGTAGTCATCAATACAACTTCTGCAAGGCTTTTTGCAGGGTAATCGTGGGAATCTCATTGTACGGTTTTGGTGGCAGGAATGCTTCGACATAACTGATGTAAAAAATGTAAAAAACATCCATATGAAAGTCTTTGAATTACTCAATCGCTGGTTTCCTCCAGTGAATTTGTCTCTGTAATGAGGGGAACAAAGAGAAAGTTGGCTTGGAAGCTTCTGGGTCATTATAGGTCTACTTAAGGTCAGTCATGGTGAGTTCTGAACAAAGGATTAATAGGAACCTGACAAACCATGTTTGAAAATATATTTATTTTGTCAGAGTTCCTGAAGAGTAGCTATTTCTCCATTCAGCCTGAATGATGGTATTCAGCTTGCATACTTACTCAACTTGACAGCTAACAAGATAAACATGTCAGCATGTGATTTGCCAAATACTTTCCCATGGAATTCAGACAGAACTTGCCAACCATGTTCACTTTTGAAAAGGATCATCGAGGAATTAAAGTGGAGGGGGAAATCTATAAAGTGTAGAATGATTTTTTTTCACCATCATACTTAGGCTTTCATATGCTTTGAGCAATTTTGCTCAGTCCACCATGAACAGATCAGTTCAATGCCTAGAACTTATGAATTTTCACAAGGATTAGATGGGTGAGTGAGTCTTAGGTTATTTCCACAAGATGGTTTTCAATATCCTGGTCTGGAAATTCAGGACCCATTAGCGAAAGGAGATGTCATTCTGCAGCTTGATAGGCATTGTTTATGGAAGACCATTGAAGGCATTTGCAGTAATTTGGGGTTTTCCAAATCCTACAGGTCACCCAGGGCACCTGAAAGCCCAAGTTGGCCAATGAAATAGATCTTGGACTTTGGGGAATTTTCCATCTCTGATGCTGTGATTAGGGCAATGTCATAAATGAAGCTCCCTACCATGGCTGGCTGCTAAACACACTTGGTTTCTCTCTACTACCACATTTGCCATTGTGGTTAGGGCAATAGAACAAACAGTTTTAACACAGAATATTTACAATCTGTTAGAGATAAGGCCTGAATGAGAAACATCAATAACAGAGGGCTGAGGATGTTATTTTATTGTTGTATTATTAATTCCATTTATACACATTTATAGCATTTACTATGTACCAATCACTATGCTAAGCACTTCATAAATATTATCTCATGGAATCTTTGCCCTGAATGATAGTGCTATTATTATCCCCATTTTACAGATAAGGAAACTGAGGTTAAATGACTTCTTTAGGGTTCTAGAACTAGTATCTGATTCTGCATTTGAACTCAAGTTTTAATTACTCCAGGCTTAGTCCTCTGTACCCCTTAATGCTCTGGGTCTTGGGATACTTCCAAGATCCAGGAACTAATTAAGTTATTTTCAGGAAATATTAAAATTTTATTTCCGATGGAAAATACTTCAATTATTTCTTTTCTTGTTATACTTTTCTAGGCATGGCACTGTCTTTATTCAAAGACAATTATTTACTATGACTCAGCCTTAGTATTTTTATCTATAAAATAGGATAATAATGCTTGTACTACTTATCTCACAGGACTGTTGTAAGGAAAGTACTTTGCAAATTGGAAAACACTAACAAACTGAAAGAATTATTATTTGTATTGCTATTTTCTTAAATGAATATATCGCAAAAAGTATGGAAAGGGAGTGAGCCAGGTGAAATCGTGGATGGAGCACTAAACTCAGAGAAAAGAAGACCCAAGTTACCCTGAAAGTTATTTAACTTCTGCCAGTCTCAATTTACTTATTTGTAAAGTGGGGATAACCTCCTAAGGTTCTTGTGAGGATCAAATAAGATAATATATGTGACATTGCTTTGCAAACCTTAAATCATGATAAGTGTATAAAACATTATGGGATATTGAGGGAGAACAGATGGTTGATCTGAGTGCTTGATTGAATATTCACAAAATGCCAAGCAAGCCTCTGAGACAATGGGTAAATCCCTTAAAGAGAATATATGAAATAACATAGATGGAATTTCTGTGGAGGGTTTGTGCTCTTTATCATTTGAAGGATTACCCACATTGGCAAGATCCTAGGTTCATTCAAATGGATGACAATCTCCTCAGGTCTTCCTGGCCCCATATTTAATTCTTAATTCACTTTGCCACCTAGCTCTCCCCAAGATTTGAGAAGGTGGTTTGTTTCTGAGCTTTCCAATGTACACGTGCACAAAAATAGCCTTATTCAAAGACAATTCAGCAGTTGCCTATTGTCATGATTTAAAGGATGTTACTTTCCCCTTCCTCAGTCAGCCCCCCACCCACGATGACCATTAATCTTTTCTTTTTCTATGCATACTGTTTAAAACCCCACTGTTAGGGATAAATATATTGGAAAGTAAATGATCTTTAAAATGAAAATACTCCCTAGGAAGCATAAAGTAATTAGGTATTTGTATCTTAATTCTTTCAATCCTCTTGGGCTTGCCTGATTTGGGAAGAAATCCTTGAGCTTGACCCTCTGTTTGAATTACAGCATGAAACAACTAGACCTGCTTTAGGATTTTTTTTTTTTTTATTTTTGCTGAGGCAATTGGGGTTAAGTGACTTGCCCAGGGTCACACAACTAGAAGTGTTAAGTGTCTGAGGCCAGATTTGAACTTAGGTCCTCCTAACTTCAAGGATGGTGCTGTATTCACTGTACCACCCAGCTGTTCCAAGGACATATCTCTATGGAAGGGGGGAGTCCCTTAGGTCTTTGAGAGAAACTCTGGATAAGACCTAAGCCTTCAAGTAGGTGTCCCATAGCCAAGTGAAGCTTCTACTCTAGGTCATAATGGAAGCCCTTCTGGACAAATGGTTCTGTGTTGTATATACTCACCCATGTACCAGAATACCAGAGGCCTGAGAGCTGCTTATCTAATATCAAAGATATCTAGTTTAAGGTACAATCAAGAAGGAGAACCATAGGAACAGATATTTAGAGCTGGGGGGAGTCTTAATGGTGAGCTAGACCAAATCCCCAATTTTACAGATGAAGAAATAGATATCTAAAATGACTTATTTAAGATCACAGAAGAAATAAGTAACAGAGGCAAGATTAGAACCCAGACTCTTCTACTACCTCATGATGCTTTTCTAGTACTTCTAGTTAAAGGAAAGAGATTCAGAAAGGAATCATGGAATTCCAGGGCAGAAAGCACCAGATTTGAAATCAAGGAAGCTGGGTATGAATTCTAGATCTGTCACAGCTACCTGTACGTCACTACGAAACTCATTCAGCTTCTATGGATCTCGGTTTTCTTAGTTGTAAAATGAGGGTGATGATCTCTGATATGATCATAGGCCTCGTTGTATTTTGTTTGGGTACCTGAAGCAGACTTTAGGAACACAGATTTAGAGCTTGAAGAAAGTTTAAAGGTAATTGAGTGTACCCTGCTTATTTTATAGAAAAGGAATTAAAACACAACAAGTTTGTGTGTCTTGCTTGGGGTCACACAATAAGTGTCTCAGAAAGGATTTGAACCAGCTATTTTTGCCTCAAAGTTTAGCATTTTGTTCATTTTTCTGAATCTGCTCCTTAAGTCATATCACATCTTACCAGATTAAGCCACTTTCCAGAGAAGAGCCCTTCCATACTGGGGAAATGGCTTTCTGGAGTGACCCTGGTCTTATTTGCTACTTCTAGAGGAAGATGATATATATTCAATGATCACAGTAATTCATCGAATAATATCACCTCAAAGTTAGGAGGGACTCAGAGACAATCTGGTCCAAACTGTCATGAGCAAAAATCCTCCATATATTATTCCTATCAGTGATCATTCAGCCTTTGGTTGAAAGCCTCCAAAAGTATAAACCCATTATTTTCCACAGTCTATTACACTTAGGTTACACCTAATTGTTAGGAAGTTTTTTTTCTTTGCATCAACCAACTAACCAAACAACCAATCAATAAGCATTTATTAAGTGTTTATATTGTATCAGATACTGTTAAGTTCTGTTCTGTTCTGTTCTGTTCAGTACTGTTAAGTACTGAAGATACTGATAAAAAAAATTTTTAAACAGTCCCTACCTTCAAAAAGTTTACATTTTAATGGAGGAAGACAACATATATAAATCAATACCTAGAAGATGAATATAGAGCAGATTGAAGGCAGTTCAAGAGGAGAAAGCATTCAAAGTAAGTTAGATTAAAGTTAATAAAATGGACCATTATTTTTTTTAATGTCTTCTTATTGCTATTATTTCTGCCTTTTAGGACAAAAAAGAATATGTGTAATTCATCTTCCATGTGACAACCATTCATATACTTGAACAAAATTATTACATCTCTTCTGAATCTTATCTTCTCCAGGTTAAACATTTCCTGTTTTTTTAAAATGATTTTCATATGACATTAATTTGGGACCCTTCACCATTCTTACTTTCTCTGGACACTTTCAAACTTATCAATGTCATTCCTAAAATATGGATTCTAGCCCACATGTCTTCATCTTTTCCTTAAAGATATCACAGAATATCACAGAAGATTTTATTAACTGCTTTGCGAAGGAATATTTTTACATTTTAAACAATACTTACAGTTCTTTTCTCATATACCAATCTTATTATCGTGTTGAAAAAAATAAGTGAAATTTAGCTTGCCATGACTTATTCTTGGCAAAGCCACACTAGATTTTGGTGATTGCTATCTCCATTTCCAGGTATTGAATAGCCTTCAATATTCAGTAATCCTTAATAGCTTAGCATTTATTCAATATTTTAAGCTTTGTACTTTATATATGTTACCTCATTTCATTCTTTAAAAGTTTTTATAACTATGCAAAAAATAGAAATCAAACTCAGTGGCTAATAGTTTGAGTAAATAAATTTAGACAAAGAAGGAATTTTACCTCTTATTTAGTCATATCCAACTCTTCTTAACTCCATTTGAGATTTCATGGAAGAGATACTGGAGTGATTTACCATTTCTTTCTCCATCTCATTTTACAGATGAGAAAACTGAGGCAAATAGGGTTAAGTGACTTGCCAGGGTCACACAGCTAATAAGTGTCTGAGGTCAGATTTGAACTCATTAAGATGAGTCTTCCTGACTATAGGTCTGACACAATCCCTTGTACCATGTAGCTGTTCCAGCTCTATAGAACTTTGTATATTTGGCCAAAAATTTCTTTAGCAATCTCTTGAAATATCTTTTTGGTAATTTGGATGATTCATATGAACAGTCTCAATAAAGGAGAATAGGTAAAAATAAGTTATCAGTGACTACTTGCTCCTTACTGGCATTATTATGAGTTAATTCAATGAGTAACCCAGGTACTCTCTTGACACTTTACAATACTTGACATTAACTATGACTCCTTACATCTCTACCCTTAGCACAGATCACAAAATTAATTACAATCATGAATATACTAACTTTAAATATAACTATGATTGACAAAGAACTAGAAACAAAGCAAAAGTCCATCAATTGAGGAATAGCTAAACAACTTATACATGAAGGTCGTGGACATATACTATATGCTGTATAAAAATAATGAATATAAAAATGCAGAGAATGAGAATGTTTATATGAACTAATGAAAAATAAGGTATTTAAGTGAATATATAAAAATAAACTGAAATATATGCATGTATATACATAAATGTATACATATACTTTGTTATGCCTTAACAATTTGAAGAGCTATCTAGTTTTAATTTTTATTATCATTTCACCTTAAAATTGCACATTTATTATTAAAATAGAAATGAGGAAATTAAATATTTTTCACTAAGATTATGTGAATTGAACTGAAGAACTAGGAAAACAACACATACAATGGTGACAATATTGTAAATGGAAAAAATAAACATTTTTTTTAAATTACAAGGTTGTGTCAATGAATAAGTTTATATTAGAGATGAAAAAAAACCCCAAACTTTTCCCACTTTTTGCCGAAATAGAAGACACTGTCACACTTGGCTGATGTGTTGGTGAGCTTTGTTGAATGTGGGTTTTTTTTTTCCCCTTTCCTTTTGTTTCTTGCTGGATAAGAGGAAAAGGGGTATACTTAGAAAGAAAAATGTTATAAATATAAAAAATACAATTAAAAATTTAAATGTAAATATTATAATCTCCTTGGAAGCAAGGTTCTGCATAAGTAAGAATCACTGTTAATTTTACCTATTTCTTTTCTCAGCCCAGGGTTAGTCATCCCAGTTTCCCATTGCCTTCAGTGAGGGAATAGTTGTGTTATAAGCCTCAGGAAGTACTTTTGGTGGGACTCAATTAAAGTCCCATGGAAAAATCCTTTTGGTCTCAGATTATGAAATCCAGTACCCAGTGTGCCCTGGCCTTCTAAGGCCTTGGGGGCAGCTCCAATTTCACAACATCACTCTTGAAAAATGAAGTGACAAAACCCCTCTCTTATCAGGGCAATTTTCAATCCTTTGTGTCATGACATTCTCATCTTCTTTAAGCTTTTAAAGGAACATTTCCCTTTCTCTGATCCCCACCCCCCTTTCCACTTCTCCAGTCAGCTCACACATTCTTGTGAACTCACTGAGACAGGGAGTTATGTGAGTTTTTTTTCCCTCTGGGATGACAACACAAAATCAAAATAAAACGACAGATTGTGATCATGAGTCACATACATGGGGGTGTGGGGTTAAAAAATTGAACAGTAAATAGGCAGGGATGAGTTTTAGTGATGAAGATACATGGCATAGGGTGTGGTAAATCCCTATCCCATCCTAAACAAAAGCCTATTTCCCAATACTCATTAAGAAACTCAAAGACACCAGATCTTAATCACAAATTAATTATTAAATTAATTAATTAAAAATCACAAAAGGCCAAATTAGGTGAAATGATGTTGGAGCTATGAGTTTTTCTTTTGGTTTTTAGGTTAGCACATAACCTTACAGTGATTTTTCTTGGAGGGAGAGAAGGCAATTGGGGTACTTGGCTATGGATACACAGATTTTCCTGACTATAGGAAAAGTGCTCTATCTACTGTACCACCCAGCTGCCCTTGAGATTTTTTAAAAGTTGTTTGCCAACTGGTAATCATTATTTTCAGGTGAACTTTTTTATAGATTACTCTATCTATCTATCTATCTATTTATCTATCTTTCTATCACTGCCATTACTAATTATTTGTTATACTTTAGCCATACTTTAGATAACAGATAAGACCTTGGGCATATTATTTTCTGTAGCTATTTAGGTTCATCAACAATAAAATGGGAGTATTATTTGAGAGGCAACTTAGCATCCTAAAAAAATATTTTTAATGGGGTTGTTTTGGGAAGAATTTTTTTTTTGGTCTTGTATCCCCAGGGCTGAGCACAGAGTTTGGCATTTGATAGGCACTTAATGAATGAATAAATGCTTATTGAATGAAGTCACAAAGAAGACTCTCTTATATGGACTTTTTCTAATTGTAGGTCATGTTTCTATATGTTTTAATTTGACCCAACAGCCTCAAACTTGAGGATGGTATCCCTTGAAATATACAGTTAAGTGTCACTTTTAGCTGGTATAGTCATTCTTCCATGGATTGGCTTAAATTAATATCTAGTTTCCTCCTGGTGGTCAATTTTAGCTGAGGCAACCACTCCATTTTGAAGCCTGTGGTTCATTCAGGCTAAATATACTTTCTCTGGGAGCCAGGCCAATAATGACAATCTGTCCGCTTTACTTCTAGGTCTTGGTGCGAGGCTGAATGTGAGAGAAAATAGAAAGCCAGCATGGAGAAAGAGTTTGGTCTTTGTTGCCACGTTTTGCTGTATACCAATCCTTCATGATGTGAAGATAACCAGAAGAGATATTCTTTAAGAGTTTATTAATCTTGTTATACCCCAGAGTTCAGGGACAATATAATGCGCAATTGCTTAGAGAGTTGGAATTGATATAAAATGGCATGTGCTGCAGTCTGAATCTCACTCTTATTCCCTTTGCCCACATCCTGCTCTCTGTTGATTGTTTTTTAAAAGTTTAAAACTTAAAACGAGGAGAAAACTGAAAGATCACCTAGTTGTACTTAATAATGACTAATAGTCTTTTCATATCCCCAACTTGTGGTTATTCTGAATTTTCTTAAATGCTTCTGGTAGTGTTGGACTTGTTGCCTCTCATATCAGATCATTTCACTTTTGAGTAGATGTAATTGGTAAATGGTTCTTCCTTATGCTGAGGTATAATTTTCTTCCCTAAAACTTCTACCCATTGATTGTAAATATGCTTTCTGGGGGGACATATGAAAAAAGCCCTTCCCACTATCACAGGACAAATCTCCAAATATTTATAGAGCATATTTATTCTCCCAATTATGTTCCCATCTTCTCTTCTTTGGGCTAAGCATTTCCATTTCCTTTTGTTGATTTTCATATGTTATTATTTCCAGTGACTTCAGCATCCTGACATCCCACCTCTGGATATGTTCCATGTTCTCAATGCCGTCTCTGAAAAGGCATTTGCTAGCTGAATATAATATCCTATATGTGGTTTAGACAAACTACATCGGCACTATTACCTCCCTCATTCTGAATGATTTGAAATTTCCCTTCCAAATTAAATCTTTCGTCTTGCATTTAAGCATCAATCAAGAAATTATCTAAGACATTTTTGAAAATGGTCAAAGTAACATATAGTTATCAGTGTAAGAGAGTTGTTAGAAGATTCACTATACATAATATTTGTATTACCCAGATATTGTTGTTCACTCATTCAGCTTTGTCTGACTTTTTGTGACCACATGAACCATGGTAAACCAGATCCCCCTATCTTCTACTATGTTCTGAAATCTGTCTAAACTTATGTTTCTTGCTTCCATGACATATCTTCTGTCAACTCCTTTTCCTATTGCCTTCAATCTTTCATAGGATGAGGGTCTTTTCCAGTCAATTCTTTCTTCTAATCATGTGATGAAAGTATTTAGGTTCAACTTCAGTATTTGACCTTCCAGTGAACAATCTGAATTAATTCTTTAATTATTGACTGATTTGATCTCCTTGCTGTTTAAGGAATTCTCAAAAGTCTTCTCCATCACAACAATTCAAAAGTGTCGATTCTGTGGTGTTTAGTTTTTTTTTTTTTGTATATATTCCAACTCTCATAACCATACATTGATACTGGAGAAACCTTAGCTTTGATGATACATAACTTTGTTAGCAAGATGATGTCTCTGTTTTTTTAGTATGCTGTCCAGATTTACCATAGCTTTTCTTCCAAGAAGCACTTTTTAATTTTATGATGGTAGTCATCATCTGCACTGACCTTTAATCCCAGCAAAATAACATCTAACTCTATTTCCATTTCTTTTCCCTTCATTTGTTAAGAAGTAATAGAGCCATTTGCCAAGATCTTAAGTTTTTTGTTTCTTTCTTTGTTTTTTGATGTTAAACTTCAAGCCAGTCTTCACACTTTTCTTTTTCATCTTCATCAAGAAGCTTCTTAATTCCTGATCACTCTCTGCCATCACAGTGTATCTGTGTATCTGATATTGTCGATATTTTCTCAGCTTTTATTAATATAATGTTGAATAGTGTACCTTAGATTTAAACAGATATCATTCTGTCCTTTTGGAATTATACCCCAGTTATATTTTTTTATCTTTTTACTGACTATGAGGACTACTTTATTTCTTCTAAGGGATTCTTGCTCAAAGTAGTATAAAACAACAGTAATGAACTGAACCAGCTATGCCCAGAAAAAGAACTCTGGGAGATGACTAAAAACCATTACATTGAATTCCAATCCCTATATTTATGCACACATGCATTTTTGATTTCCTTCACAAGCTAATTGTACAATATTTCAGAGTCTGATTCTTTTTGTACAGCAAAATAACGTTTTGGTCATGTATACTTATTGTGTATCTAATTTATATTTTAATGTATTTAACATCTACTGGTCATCCTGCCATCTAGGGGAGTGGTGGGGGGGTAAGAGGTGAAAAATTGGAACAAGAGGTTTGGCAATTGTTAATGCTGTAAAGTTACCCAGGCATATATTCTGTAAATAAAAGGCTATTAAATAAAACAAACAAAAAAAAAACCCAAAAACAAAGTAGTATAAAAATGATAATGTGAATTAAATTCATTAATTTCTGTTTATTTAAGTTAGGTGACACTCAAAATATTGATATTTAATCTTTCCATCCACATTTAACTAGATCCAACTTACATTGGTTCATAGATCTTATATTCCAGTTTCTTATACAATATTGATCTTTACAATATCAGACTTTCTTTTTCTCAGCAGACACATCTGCAGCTGATCTTCCCTTCAGATAAAACCCAGCTACTTTTTTCTTTCTGGATCTACCTGTAATTGTCCTTTGTTCTTCCCCAATAGTGTATCGGACAGCTTTTGAAGTGAGGGACTCATCTTCTGGCATCACATCTTTTATAATTTTAATACCGTTCAAAGGATTTTCTTGGCAAAGATATCAAGTGTTGCCACTTCCTTCTCCATTGAATCACTTTTTGTCAGAAGTGATTATCCATGTCAGAAAATTGACATAAGGTTTGGTGTACATAACAATCCTGTATTACCCAGTGGGATTGCTTAATGTGATCCAACTGGGGGTGGTGGAACAATCCACTTATTCCAATGCTCAGCTTTCCCTTTTGACTCTTGACCATGGCTACCATAACCATTCAGGGATAGAGAACTGGAAATGGCAATAATTATGTAACTATCCACTAATTATCTTCCCCAGGGGAGGTTTTATAGTGTATATAATATATCTGGGTTCAATGTATTATGGTGAATGTGAAAAAGCTCCACAGTATCTTCAGGTATGAGAATCTGGGTTTAAGTCCTCACTATGTTATTTAACTACTTCTGTGGTTATGGGCATATCATTTATCTTATTTGGACTTTAGTTTCCTTATGTGTAAAATGAAGATGTTAAATTAGATGATTTCCAAGGTCCTTTACAGCTCACTGTAATTAAATTATCAGCTTTATAAATGGCAAAGGCATGGACAATAATTCCTTAAAAATATTTGAGGGACTTTTGCAAATTATGAGCTCAAATGAATTGGCAATAAGATATTGAAAACTAATCTAACCCTCTTCTCTCTGATATCCATGCATTTCCCACACTATCCCTAAGTTTGGGATATAGCCTTCTTTTACTCTGTTCTCCGCCTCCTTTTCCATCTGGTAAAATTCTTGATTCAAAAATCCACTAAAATGCCATCTCTAGTATAAAGTCTTCACTGATTTCCTTCATTGAAAGCAATGCCTTTTCCCTAAAATGTTCATTGAATTTAATTGAAAATGAATATGAAACATTATTTAATGAATTTAAAAGTCACTGGGACCATGGTAGGAGAAGGCAAGATTGCAGTCTTTATCTACCAATTATTGACAGAGGATTGTGTTTGAAGAAATCCTTTATCTAGCTTCCATTTGCAAATCCTATAGCTGTTTGCAGCTCCATCTTCTTCCATTTCCTTCTAGGTTTGGGGTTACATTTGATCTAAATGAAAAGTCCCATTTCTCCACCATATTTTCCCATCTCTGACTATGTTTAAGCAAGCCCCAGTCATGTCACATTGTGTGAAGTCGGGTCTATTACTACATTGCATAAAGTCATTTGATGTTAGACAATTCTAGGAAAGCTTCTTGGGGATCCCATCTCACTTCCCCACAAACTATTGGAGGCAAATTGGCAAGGAAATGTGCATTCCATCAAGGTAATATAGATAAGACTGACTGAATGTGAAGCAGAGTTCATAAGTGATATTGACAAAACTCATCAGGAATCCAAATGTGTCATTTCTTTCAAGATCATCCATTTATCAAGAAAGTATGTTCTGGGGGCAGCCAGGTGATACAGTGGATAGAGCACCAGCCCTGAAGTCAGGAGGACCTGAGTTCAAATCTGGTCTCAGACACTTAACACTTCCTGGCTGTGTGACCCTGGGCAAGTCACTTAACCCCAATTGTCTCAGGGAAAAAAGGAAAAAAAAAAAGTATGTTCTGAACATTAATTATGTCCTTGGCATGACTCTTCTCCAAAAAATCTTGTGTTAAAAGATGGGGACCCAAAACTAATACATGTGGAAAAATAGCAAATAATGGATACTAAAATATTTCAAGGATCCATTTTTTCCCATTGGGAATGATTACTCTCTCTAACAGTGCAAATCAAAACATTACCATGCTGTAAAATAGATGGCATTGCTGAATTGATGTAGCTCCCCCCCCAAAAAAAAACATCATTGTTGGCTAAATGATGAGCCTTATCAATGTAGTTAGCCTGGTTCTCAGGTGACAGCTATTCAAAATTGGCTAAAAGATGCCTGAAACCCAAGGTAGATGATATGGGAAGAGAGTACCCATCTTCAGTGAAGTCCAGCCAAATGAAAATCATTTACTAACAACTATTATGTGCTAGGAATTGTGCCTGAGGAGACAAATATGAAAAAGAAAAGATGGTTCCTGTCCTCAAGGATGACACAGAAAAAGAAGCTAAAAGGAGGAATAGAAGAAGAGATGGAAAAGTCAGAGATGTCCCAGAGTAGTGTGGCCAGATAATAAATGAGACATTCTGAGCTCAAGCTTCTTCCTTAAATGGTGGTTTTGGAGTTCATAGCTATACCTTCAAACAGAGGGGTAGAGGATGGTCTAGTCACAACTGGATCTCTGGGAATTGAAATAATTGGGTATCGTTCTTGCTAAACCTTATCAAAGTTTCATGAAAAACGATGGAGAATAGGAGATGTGCCAAAGGACTAGAGAAGAGAAAATCTTGCCACTTTTTTTTTTTTTAAAAGGGAACTGGATATATTCTTTAAATCATAAAACAATAAACTTTCCATTCTTGGCAAAATTCAGAAACATATGGTCATCATATGAAACCACAAGAAGGAAGGTTTCTGAGAATTTGGATAGAGAAGTGATAAGCACTAAGAGCCAACATGGCTTCATCAAAAATTCTCATTTCTGTTTTCTGAGTTACGAGCCTCATAGAACAAAGACATAGTAAATGACAGTTTCAGTAAGACATTGGACAAAGGGACAAAGTCTCTTATATTTGTTACTCTTCTTGTGGATGAAGTGTTGATGTATGGGCTACATGATGGTATGGTTGGATGGAATATGTTGACTTTCCCCAAAGAGGAATTATTCAGAGACCAATATCCACAACTTAGGAACCTGCCCTTACCCCTGTCCCACTTAACTTCAGTGAAATCATATATGACATTCCAATCAAATTTGCAGATGACCTCGAGTTGGGAAGCAGTTCATATTGTAGATGACAATAACTCAGATTTTCATAGTACTCTGAGCTTTGCAAAGTGCCTTCATAACAGCCTTGCCATCTATCTGTCAATATTGTTCTATTTTTTTTTTTCAGGGAGGAGCAGACACTACTCTACATCTCAGGTATATGTGTCCCTACTCCCAGAAAAGTTCATCTACTCTGATGCCCTGACATCATGTATTTCAGCTTCTTTCCTATTTTCACCCCCAACTTGCTATCACATGTGCAGGGATCTATATAATAGTATTATAGCTTCTTAAAAGGTCTTGTGAATGGCCTGCCCTAGGAATCTACCTGATGATCCCCGTTTCTCTCCAGACCAAAATATCCCTTCCCAAGGAATCATTTCCCTATGTCTATTGTCCTCTTTGAAGGCAGTACCTGTCTTACTTTTTGTATCTGGATCACCAGTGCTTAGCAGAATGTCAAGCACATTGTTTTTGTTGTTGTCCAGTTGTTCAGTGTTTTGTGAGTGTGACCCCCTGACTTTTATCCCGGTGGTTTTCTTTGCAAAGATACTGAAGTGGTTTGTCATTTCCTTCTCCATTGTCTCCATTTTACAGATGAAGAATTGAGAAATAGGGGTTAAGTGCTTTGGTCATGGAAGAGCTAAGGTTGGATTTGAACTTATATCTTTCTGACCACAGGCCTAGCGCTGGATAGAGGAGCAATGAATAAACAATAGCTTCTAGGAAGAAGAACTAAGGATATCTTGTTGGCCTACAAATTAAATGAGTTAACTATGTGACATGGAGGTAAAAAAAAAACGAAAAATGTACTTTTAGGCTGCAAAATAATAGTGTTTGTTACGCAGGAAGAAAGAGAGTTGATAGTCCTTTTATTCTGCCCTGGTGATATTCTTCTGGAATATTGAGTTCAGATACAGAATTCTTGATTTGACTCCCCTTCTGAAGTCTTCTTCAGACTGATTTACAACTTCTTGGAACAAATGAACTTTAAGAAGAATATCTTCTTAGCATCATACCAGGGATTTTCTTACTCTTGCTTTCTTACCTCCCTTCTCTTCTTGCCAACTCCAGCAATGTTTCAGAAAGCTCCAAGGGTTTCCAAAAAAAAAAGACATAGGAAAACTGGCACTAACCTGGACATCCCTGACCTCATTCACATCTGGTACCAGTCAAAGATTTACAGAAGCTTCAAGGGAGATTTTGGTAACCACTGGAAAGTTTGATCAAATTTACCAGCAATGTTTTTGTGATGTTGATCAAATTGCACAACCAACAATAACTAGTAACCAGTGGTCACACACAGTTCTGGACATCCAATCATAGAGAAATAGTAGCAAAAGTCAAAAAGTTCTTTGGGGCAATATTGAAAAAAAATTTCTTGTCTATCATTAAGTTCATTAAGGTCAGAACGATGTCAATATGTTTGGGAGAAATTCAGGGAAAAGAAAGAAAAACATTAAAAGCCTGGGAAGGTGACTAATTTTGAGAGCCAGATTTTAAAATGTACAAAGTTTCAGTTGGCTCAAGTGATGACTGAAGGTTACAGAGGAGAGCCCTTGCTTTGGATTATTCCAGGGTCATGAACTGGGCTGACTGAGTAAGAAAACAAGCTGATGCTCAAAAACTTGAGGTCTACCAGAGTGAGCTGTGGAACAATCTCCCAAAGGAAGTGATCAGGATCAGCCGAAATGACACATAACATAATCAAAGATGATAGAAAGCAGCTTTGCCTTAACAAATTATAGTGAGGAAAACCTGGTTCTCTATTAGAATGCAAACTCCTACCCATTAGAAAGTAAGCTCTTTGAGAGCAGGGACTGATGTTGTATTTTTTTTTGTTTTGTTTTGTTTTGTTTTGCTTTGTTTTGTATTTCTTTGTATCCCTAACTTTTAGCATAGTACTAGGTACATAATAAGCACTTAATGAATATTTATTAACTTGAGAAAGAAAAGAAGGAATATATAAATTGTAATGAAAGAAAGAGAAAAGAAAAATCATTGTGGAGCAGAATTTGTCAATGTAGGTCATTTTGTGGGCATATAAGAAACTCAAAAGGCCAAAAATATAGAGTTGTATTGTCTTTATGTCCCCTCCATTCTGGGGCAGTTAGGTGGCACAGTGGGTAAAGCATTTGATCTGGAGGCAGGAAGTCTCATTTCCCCAAGTTCAAATCTGACCTCAGACACACTTATGAGCTGAGAGCTGAGTGACTCTAGTCATCTGATCCTGTTTGCTTCAGTTCCTTATCTGTAAAATGAGTTGGAGAAGGAAACCATTTTAGTGTCTCTACCAAGAAAACCTCAACTGGGATCACAAAGTTAGACATGTTCGAAATGACTCAACAACATTCTTTGTTCTTAAAGCTTATTTCCCCGTGCTACTCTTTGCCACTTCAAAAAGAGCTATAAATATCATTATATATCCTCAGAGTTTGTTTTGTATAAGACTAATTCCTCCTTTAATCTAAATTCTCATTAATTCCTTTTTCTTCCTTCTCCCCTATTTCTTCTGTTTTCCTAATGACTGAGATGTAATTTTTACATTCAATTGTATGTATGTGCATATATATGTATTATCTCTTCTTTTGTCCAGTGCAGACGAGAATAAGATTCATCAGCCATTCTCCCCCACTCTCTCCTTATATGATTTACTTATATACTCTGATTTTGTAAGATAATTTTATCTAACCTTTCTTTCCCTTCTCCTCCATTGTATTCATCACGCCCTCTTTCCATTCTTTTAAAAAAATCATTAAGACATAATAGAACTACTCCCAAACCTTGTCTAATCAGACCTTTTCTGACTTTTAATAATGAAAAAGTTTGGTGAGGACATATGTATCATCTCTCCATATTAGAATGTAAGCAATTTTTCTTTGTTTAGTTTTTTGTAATTGTTCACTCATGTTTCCCTTTAAATATTTTGCTTAACTCCTGTGTTTGAATCTCAGTGTTTCTATATAGCTCAGATCTTTTCATAAGGAATTCTTAGAAGGCCATATTTCCTTTAAAAATTCATCTCCCCTCTCTGGATCTCTCTCCCTCTCCCCCACTTTATGCTGCACTGTAGCATTATACTCACTTATTCTAGGTAAGTTATTATTGACTCCAGGTTTATATCCCTTGCCTTCTATAATATTGTAATCTTAGTTCTCCTCTACTTTATAGGGGTGGTTGCTAAATTGAGGTTTTAATTCTGGTTTTTCAGTTCTTGAATTCTTCCTTTCTGGCTGCTGACTTTGAAGTTTGGGATGTTGGCTATGGTATTCCTGGAAGTTTTCATTGGGAAGTTTCTATTAGAAGATGACCAATGACTTCTATTTCTTCTTTGTCTTCTGATTCTAAGAGATCTGGGTAATTGTCTTTTAACATTTCTTGAAATATAATGTCTAGACTCTTATTCTGGTCATGGCTTTCAAATAAATTCATAATTTTTCTTTCTTCCTCAATCCATTTTCTATGCCAGTTATTTCTGTGGCAAGATTTTATTTTTTTCAATTTTGACTTTGCTTTAATATTTCCTGTTGTCTCCTAGAGACACTGACTTTCCATTTAATTCATCTTATTTTTCAGAGAATTTGTTGCTTGGGCAAGATTCTGTACTTTTGGTGCCAAACTGTTGTCTTCCCAGTTTTTTCTTCTATAGTTCTCATTTCTTTTTCCTTTCCTCCCTAGTACTGTCATTTCATTTTTAAAAATAAAACTCTTTCTCTCTTTTTAATTAAAAAAAACCTTTTGCTTCCTCTCTTTCAGGAATTTTTTTTTCATTTGTGTCCATGTTGGGGTTTTTTTTATTCCTTTTGAACTGATGCTTCTAAATATTTTTGGAATTATTCTTTTTTTCTTGGTTTGTGTCTTAAATGTTTCTGTCATCATCATAACTTTTTTATGGTAGGTTCTATTTTATTTGCACTAGAATAAATATTAGAGCTGGGATTTGTAGAGGGAAAGTAAGGGCTGGTCCTATGTAATGTTCGGGCTAGCTTTCTGGAGGGACCAGCCTTGATCTTAGTGGAGGAGTGCAGGAGGCATGAGAGCCATCAGGAGGATGGTCAAAAATGGAATGTCTCATTTCCAGTCCTTCCTAGCCCTTAAAAACCTTATTGTAATTACATCATTACAGCACACTGATTATGTGTGAACTAGAGAACCATGACATCACCATTCTAAGTACTAAGTATATGTATACTAAAAAACCATCATCTTCATCAATTCCACTGAGTTAACATCTTGTTGTAAGTATCCTTGTTTCAAGTGTACTTCTCCAGAGTTCCCCAATATCTGCGGTCCTCTACAATCCTATTATGTCTTTCTTGGGACTTTGAATATTGTTTTATTCTAGAATTTCAAAAATACCTCATGTTGGGGACCTGCAAGCTCCTAGGACAAAGTCTGATTGCTGTCCCCCTTGTCTGAACTCTGCAAGTTTCTTATCTGAATTTGAGACAGAGCAACATTAAACTACTGCTATTGCTTGTTTATAATGACAGAATTGTAGATTCCTTTTTGGTCTGGAATTCTTGTCCTGGTTATTCCTCTGCAGGCTTCAGAATTGGAAAGAAACCAGAACTAGGATCATGCTTTACTCCTGGGGTCTAAACTATGCTGTTGCTGCTTCCTTTTCAACTGGTTCCCTTTTTTTGATACACACTAGAGGGAGGGGGTAGGGACACAGGTCCCTTCCTCATTCTACTTTAGATATATGACCCAGAAATGGGTAGTAGGTAACAAAACTATCAGTTGACACTTGTCCCAGTTGAAGTGCATTGGTATGATCTGGGGGTATCCTAATTTTGAGTTTGGAACCTGCTTTTATCCTAGTTTATAACCTCTCTGCATGTGTTGTAAAGCTCCATTGCCACACTCCTGCCCACATCCCCCCCACTCCCAGCCTAGACTTCTCAGCCAATCTGGGCTGAAATTTTGATTTTCTTTCTATGACTTTCCCATCAGGATTCAGTCCAGTATATTGTCTAGCTTTGTTTAGAGGAGTTTTATTAGTTGACTGTACTGCTTCCTGTTACTTTGCCATCTTGGCTCTTCCTGCTACATAGTTTTAAAAGAACCAGCAACAGTAGTGGTTGAGCAAAAACAATCTATCAACAAACATTTATTAAGTGCCTGTCATGTGTCAGGTATCAGGGATACAAAGATCAAAGTAAGAATAGCTCATGCTCTCATACTTTCTTCTATTATATCAGGTGAGATTACACATGTACATACATAGCAGTAAATATGTAAATTTTGCATCAATGTTGCTAAGGAGATGACAGACTCAAGCAGATGCCCTCCTAGTGATTACTAGTAGGTTAACATTTTTTAATTTGGACTTCTGGAACTCTGGAATGGTGGGCTTTTTTTGTTTGTTTGTTTGGTATTTTTTGTTGTTGTCAAGATTTTTAGGAGAGAGGATCTCTCTTGATTGAGCTTTAACTTGTCACCATGTAGAAAGGCAAAGGTTAAGTAGGGCTCAGGCTATCTGCTAAACTGCTCTTTCATTTTGTGCTTTTGCTAGAAAGGTACTACTGCTATTAGATGAATAGAAGGAGAAATGCAAGAACTGAGAGTGATAGTGAAGGAAAATAAGTTTAAGAAATCTTTAATACATATACCTTTTCCCTGCCTCTGTGTCAAGGAAGAAAATAAGTATTTATATACTGCCTATTATATGGAGGTATTATAAAGTGCTTTATAAACATTATTTTATTTGATCCCCATGACAATAGGTGCGATTATTTTATCCCCATTTTACAAATGAGAAACTGAGGCAAATAGAGATTATGTGACTTGTCCAGGATTATATAGCTAACACATGTCTGAGGCTGAATTTAAACTTAGGTCTTTTCAACTCCATGCCCTTTGTTCTATCTACTGCATACCCAGCTGCCTCTGAAGGAAAAAAGTATATCAATTACTCCTAATTTTATCTATTTCTTTTCCCAGAAAGTAGAAGGGTTAAAAACTGAAGAAGCTGATTTTTCTCTGCATTTAATAGCACGTCAGTGACTGTTTCCCATCCAAATGAAATGTTCCCTTTCTTTCTCTTTTCCTCTCTTCACCATTGCTTAATGTATTTTCTTTGCTATCGTTGTACTACCTTTTATATAAAAAAGTCTGGCATATTGTTGTATTATTAATGTGGACACAGGTAAAGATTTTGAGGAAAGCTTAGGTCTGGATAAAGAGTGACAAAAACATTTCCACTTCAGCAGGGAAGAAGATAGTGAGTGCAAGTAAAAGTTATAAACACAATGGCAATGCATTGAGATAATATCCCTAAGCTAGTACAAATGTCTATAAAAAGAAGAGAAAGCAATAGAAAGGGGAGAAAAAAGCTTTCAAAAATTATATCCCAAGGGTAAAGGTCCTACTTGTAAAGAATATAGGCAGGAAGGGGATGTCTAGCCTTAATAATAACATGAGATGAGGTTCCCATGTGTTAGATTTAATGGATATTACGACATATAAAGAATAAAAGGAAGGTATCTCCTGGTATAGTATTTTACCAGGACAGTAGATGTTTTTAAAGGTCTCTCTAAAGAATGTAGGAATCAACTGTGAGACATGGTAAAAACTGGCACATGACCCCTCAGTATAATGTGCCTGCATCAAGGAAAGTTCTGTGCTCTATAAGCAAAGAGGATTACAATAGCTCAAAACAGATATGAGATGCACAAGTTTAGAGACATCTCCACTGCAAAATGTGGACTATTTGTGTCTGACCTGTGGTAGAGCCTTCTAAGCTCATATTTGGTCTGATCAGCCACAACCAGACATACTGTACCTTGATCCCAATATAGTGTTGTAATTTTGGTCCTCATCAAGAACAAAGGACAACAACCAATTGGGTTTCCCAGAAATAGGTTCAACTATAAGAGGCCCATGGACAAACACAATAAACAATACAAAGAGGCATCATGTGTTATATATCTATGGTGATACTCCATCTTCCAATTGGTCTTTGTCTTGCCTTTTCCTCAAAGAATTGTCTCTTCTAGATCTAAGGGTTAAAGTATGTTTATCATTAATTTATCTCTGTTTATAAATTAGATACTATCTATAAAATATAAATACAAGGTAATATTAGTGGGGGAAATTCTAGCTGTTGGAGGCAGGGAGAAATTCAGAAATGACCATATATAGGAGGTTACATTTGAGGTAAACTTTGAAGAAAAGTAGGGGTCCTAATAGGTTAAAATCTTAACTGTGAAACCAAAGATTTCATATTTGACTCTAGCAGTAATAGGGAGCTACTACAGTTTACTGAACTGTGGAATGACATGGTTAGAGCTTGGCTGTGGGAAAATACTTTGGCAGTTATTCAGAGGATGAATTGTAGAGGAAAGTAAGACCTGAGACAGAGATACCAATTATAAATCTATTGAAGTAATCCAGGTAAAAGGTAAAAAGGGTCTGAACTAGGGTATCACGTACAAGAAATAGCAAGAAGGCTAGTCATTGTCACTGGACCACAGAATATGTTAAGGATGGGGAAGAACAAAGTGTAAAAAGATTGGAAAGGGAGGAACTGGGTTATGAAGACCTTTGAAAGCTAAACAGATGGCTTTATATTTTATCCTAGAAGTATAGGGAATCACTGGAGTTTATTGAATGAGGAGAGGGGCAGAGATGACACAGTCAGACCCACATTTTTAGAAGATCAGCTTAATAGTTGAATGAAAATGATACTGGAGTGGTGGATATTGGAATAGAGACAAACCAGCAGACTATAGCAATAGGCTAGGAATGTTATAAAGGTAGGAATGACAGGACTTGACCACTGATTAAATAAAGGGAAGGGGATAATGAAGGTGAGAGAGTAACTGAGTAACTGAATGACACCTCAATAGTGAGCCTGGGTGATAGAGAAGGTGGAAGGACCCTATATAGTAACTGAGAAGTTAGGAAGAAGAGAGGAATTTTTTAGTTTCAGATATGTTGAGTTTAAGATGACTTTGGGGCATGCAGTTTGAGGTGTCTAAAAGGTAGCTGGAGATACAAATTGGAGGTCAGGAGAGAGTTTAGGGCTGGACAAATAGATCTGAGCGTTCACCTATATAGAGATCAATGAAACTATGGGAGCTGATGAGAACAATACATGAAATGTAGATGGGGATATTTCTGAGTAAGAAGGAAGCAGCCAGTAGAAAAGGAACTATAGAAATGTGAGTTATCAATGTTTTTGAACAGAATTAAAAAAAAAATTTTATTGTAACTTTTTATTTACAAGATATATGCATGGGTAATTTTTCAGCAATGACTCTTGCAAAACCTGTTCCAATTTGTCCCTCCTTCCCCCCCAGATGGCAGGTAGACCAATACATGTTAAATAGGTTAAAGTATATGTTAAATACAATATATGTGTATATATATCCATACAGTTATTTTGCTGTACAAGAAAAATCGGACTTAGAAATAAGGTTAAAATAACCTGAGGAGGAATTAAAAAATGCAAGTGGACAAAAACAGAAGGAGTGGAAATGCTATGTTGTGTGAACCAGAATTTTGAAGATAAAATGTGATAATGTAGACAAGAAAGTTTTTTTTAAATAAATGTTTTATCAAATATTTAAACTTTGCTGTCACTTTCCAGTGACTTTCTATTTCCCATGACAGATCCCTCCTTTGTAGCAAAGAAATAACTTTGGTGAATAGCTTCAAGTTTTTCAGGGAAATATGAGGCAAAGTTCTCCACTGAAGCTAGGAGAAGTGGGAGGGGTAAGAAGTATAAAACAATTTCCTTGCTTCACTGAGAGCCCAGTTGAGATTATGAAACAAACTTGGTTTCAATCAACATGTTTTTCAGTTGAGAGTAGAAAAGTATACTTTATTGTCAGTTCTTTTGCAATAGCTTGCTTGTTGGCCTCTATTCTAATATCAAACATTCCAATATCTCTTTCATTCAACTATTAAATTGATCTTCCTAAAATGCAGGTCTGACTGTGTCACCTCTGTCCCTCTCCTCATTCAATAAACTCCAATAGTTCCCAATGGTTGGACATTATTGATCAGACTTCTGATGCCTTTCAAAATTGTTTTCCTTTATATTAGTGTGGTCATTGTATGATTTTTCCCCTCCTAGTTCCACTCACTCTATCATATTTCCATTTATAGAATCTTTTGTAAGTTTTTCTCTGAATTTTTCATATTTATTATTTCTTATAGTGTAGAAAATATTCCATTACATATATACAGCACAATTTGTTTGGGTATTCCCAAAGAGAAGTAGTAATGGTTGGGAGGAGGTAAAGTAATAGCAAGGCAAATTAAGGAGTAGAACTAAAGTACATGATTTAGCAGGGATTGGAAATAAGAAATACACATAAACACAATAACAAAGATCAGAAGTAGAACTTATTAGAAAAAAAAATAGGGCTAGTCCAACTTGATTCAATCAAGAGAGAAATCTATATTACATCTCAACCACATTTATATTGTTTTAAAAGCATGATTACTTATATGTAAATGCTTATGTATATAATGTATGTATATCTGCATGTAGCTCTATGTGTGTGTCTATATAGATATATCTATATATGTGGGTATGTGTGTAGGTGTGATTATAAGTATATATATATATATACATATATGCATATGTATTTATATATAAATATATCCATGCTTAACTGTATCCTGCTTGGAGGAGGTAGGGGAGATAAAAGGAGGAAAAAAGAGAATAAAGAAAAAGTGCACAGCAGGGAACAAAAGAATAACCTACAAGGAAGCAAAGAAAAGATGCACATTCATTTAACCTTAATGTTAAATCACATATTCTTCTATATGTTTTCTTGAAATGAATATTTATTATTACATATTTTGAATGTTAGCATATTCTGCTGCATACGTGACAATTTTTTGTTTTTGTTATTATTTTTTCCTTTTTCTCTTTTGCTTTTTTATTTTGTATTTAGTTTTAAAAATAAATATTTTAAAAATTTTCAGATATCTTTCATGAATATACTAAATATCTCACCTAAATAATCCATCTGTATCTCCCTTTACTCCATTTAACAGTGACTTTTTAAAAGAAAAAAAGAAAAACTGCAAAACTGTTGATCAATATATCAGTATATCATACTTTGATCAACATATCAAAGAAATACAGGTAATATCCTATACACACACTTTTCTCCTTTGAAAAGGAGTAGTAGGAAGAGGAGGAGGTAGCTTTATATGTTTTTTTTTTTTTTTTCCTTTAGGGCTCTGCTTGTTCTTTGTAATCAAGTCAGTGTAAGAGAACTTTGTATTATAAAGCACTACTCCAGTGTATTACTCATTTTCACATATTTCCTTCTTTTTGGAGCAGTCCTGTAATTTAATTGATATAAGACTCCTGGTGAGGAAATTCTCTCTGTTAATGATACCTGTTTTGCAACTTACAGTCTAAGAGAATTACCTGGGATGCAGAAGTGCCCAGAGCCACATAGCTAATATGTGTCAGAGAAATAGACTCACTATAAAATTGTGCCATATAGCAGGTATTTACTAAATGTGGTTGAATTGAATTTTTTTTCTCTTTTTCTGAAGAGCCAGTTTAGGAAATTAAGCAATTGTCTCTATCACTTTACTTGAAATCCAACCAAACTAATTTAATATGTATATTAACCATTTGTTATAGCATAGGTCACTATTTCAGATATTGGACATACAAAAATAAATCAAAAACCAGTTTCTGCCCCCAGGGAGCTTACATTTTACTAAGGGTAAATTGGTTTTGCATGGCATATATTTTTTCAACCATCCTATTAGTAGTGGGAGTATCAGAGCAAATCAAAGAACAAGAAAGAAAACTAAATTCATACTCCTCCACACTCATTTTAAAAACTTTTTGAATGACTCTTTGATAGTTACTGAAGTGAGTAGAACTCAAATGCAATGGCAGACATAGCATTGCCCATCCGTTCTCTTGGCAGCAATTTTTCATTGCATCCATTATTTATAGCTTGCTGCTATGACTCTACAAAGCTCATCTGTTTTCACAAAGGAAAAGGAGCCAGGGTGGATTTATGGGATGCTTTTCTCTTTGTGAAAATTGGTGAATTATACCGATGAATCTGGTGACAAGGAGCATTCTATGCAACTTTTCTCACGCAAGTAATATGCAGGTGTTTATCACTCTGCATTGCAGATGGTGCTTTCCCCTTGCTCCCATATTGTCTCCATTGTCATTGCCAAACAGAAAGTGTTCCCTCCTGCATCAGACCTTGGGCTGAAGCTGACTATCCAAGAGGAATAGTAACAATTCCTGCCTTTGAGGAAGTTAGCCCCTAATTCAATGGATGTGATAGTGAACATGGCTAAGAGGTCTGATTTATTTCCAGCAGTGTATTCTGGTCTAGGTCTATTTTGAGCTCACTGATCAGTTCCTTTCTTTTTCTGTCCCTTTATTTTTCTAAGGAATATTTGTACTATATAGGCTTTTATTGCTGATCGGAGATCCAAGAGTCTCTCATTTCATAGAGCAGATACTTGGGATACATGGAGATTAAGTGACTTCTCTAAGGTCATAAAACTATTTAGAATCAGGATTAGAACCCAGGGCTTGTGATTCTGATGTTCTTTCCAATTTATCACTATCCCTCTAAAACACCATTTAGATTGAGTATAACAAAATTCAAATGAACCATAACCCAGCAAGTTGGCTTTTTTAATTAAGTAGAATATTTCCCATATATCTTGCATTTATGAGACAGACTCACATAAATATATTTTCTTTTAAAAGATATCTTGATGGATATGGTTTAGTGACAAATATAGCTTGAGCCCTATCTCCCGTCTTCCATATCTACATCTACAAGACTTCCCGTTAGAATTGATATTCTTAAATATAACCACCAATTTAGAACACAAACTCATTTATAATCTATTATGGAGAATGGCAGGGAATTTGGAGCAATATCACCTCATAAAACTGTAAAAATCAATAAAAGTAAAAAATAAGATTACAAAATAATTTGTGTGAAATGAAACTGAGCCATATCATCTCAAAAATGACTTTATAGCAGATGAAAATATGAAGACAACAAATAGACAACACATGAAACAGATTTGACAGTGTTCATATAAAAATCTATTTTTTAATGATCAGTGACAATTCAATCATTACATAATGTGGTGATATGTTGACAAGTAGAAGCTGTAGCTGGAAGAAGATATAAATTGGGAAAGGTTTGTAGAGTGAAAATTACACAAGAAATTAATCTGTGCTGGAAGTGACATAACCTTGTAAACATTGAGGGATAATTTTTTAAACTAAAAGATATAAATATGCCAAAAGAATGAAAAGAAAGCATAAAAGGGCAAAAGTAACTAACCACATGCCTACTTTCTTGTCTTTATAAAATCTTAATGAGAATGATCTTCACATTACTGAGGTTTTCTATAGAGAACATAAAGAAAAACAAATGATAAACAGGGGAAGATCTTGTTTAATCTATACCTTTCAGGCAAATATTTGTAAGATGAAATCTGTTGCAGAAAACTATAAATCTAAAAGTCTGTTTATTTTTGTCTCATATTCATGAAGGGCACTCTTAATATATGAATACACATAGGATTTTATAAAGATTTTTATAAAGATGAGAAAGTAGACATATGGTGATTAGATTCAGAATATCAATACTAATTGAAAATATCATATCTGCAGATGTGGATATAGCCAATTGATTCTATGATCTCATGATCCAGAACATAATTATGGGTATCCTTGATGAAAAAAGATACAAGAACCAGCAGGCTTTAACAGATGGTTTTTCACAAGAGACTTCATCTTTACAATCAAACAATTAACTGAAAGGTATAGATGATACAAGGAACTTTTGTGTTTATTATTTGTTGATTTTTAAAAAAACATTTGCTTTAGTACAGTAAAGTTCAGTCTTAAAGAATTTCTTTTGAAAAGGAATTTCTCATGATTATGGTTCTTGATAAGTGAAAACCTAGAGATAACCATTTAATAATGACCCTCTTAGTATTAATATCAAGGGAAGCATAAGACTGAGAGATGTATATTCACCCATAATGCATAGATAAAGAGAGATATTTGTCTTGTCATGGAAGATGTGCATAACGAACCATATGAAAAAAATATTCTGCAATGGATGGTGAAATACTCTAAATATTCTTGTTTGCAGATGACCTTTTTGCTGATTGCACTAAACCTCAGAACACTTTTATTAGTAAATTTATCAAAATTAGGCACTATAAATGGTTAATAGGCTGGGTCTAGAATTGAATAGAAGAAAGAGCAAAAACTGGAATGCATTTGGGAAATTGTTCAGTATTTTTTATGATTTTTAATGATGTAAAGCTGATGCCTTATTCACACAACCATCTTTAAAACACCAATGAATTCTTCTACTTAATCTATTTTGCTATAAAACTTGAAACACCATAAGCTCATCTCCAAAGAATTAAAGATGTGGGTGACTCAAAGAGCAATGGAAAAATACATGGTGGGAACAAATTAGTTATGACATATATCCAATGACATCCAGTCAAGAAATAGGGAAAAAAGAATTTCATAGAGGAAATGAATAATTGGAAAAGAAGGTGGGCTGGTTCTGTAATGAGAATTGAGGATAACAGATGAAGAGTCCAAGTGCTCCTCTTGTAACCATGAAGTGTTAAAAAAAATAAAGGAAGATCTCTACCACATTGGTTGGATGTTTTACAGAAGGCCTATGGGACGGTCTGAATGAGACTCAATCATACATGATAAGAAGGCTTGGATGAGTTGTGATGTTCAATAAACAAAAAAATCAATACAACATTTATTAAGTGCTTATTATGTTCCAGGCATTGAGTAAGTTACTGAAATTCAAATACAAAGAATGAAAAAATTATTGTTCCCAAAAATCTAATGGAGAAGTATATACTGATAATGAATATGGATTATCAAATCATCTTTGAAAGGTTTAGTTACATTCAATGCTGTTTCACTTGCAAATGCAAGGAAGTGTAGAGAATTTTGTCAGCAAAGGTTTTCTAGCTAAAGCCCAGTTCACCAGAAAATTATCTTAATCAAAACATCATGTTCTCTAAACCTTGTGATCACATGAGGTTTTACTAAATGTTTTTACTAAGAGAGAACCATTCATTCTTTGACATTGTACTTATCTGCTAGAGCAAGGTCCCACCAGAGAAAAAGTTCCAGTTGTTGATACTTAAGTAGTAATATAATAAGATTATAATTATGAGCATCAGAATACAGATTAGGGTATCTAGCTAATCCAATTCTCCAATACGATAATCTTTGTAAAGAATATTTTTAAAATAACCAAAAACTACTTAGAATTTAGAATTAGAACAGACCATCAATATTGTAATTTAGACAAGAGACTGAGGTCCAGAAAGGGGAATGTCTTAAAGTCAATAAGAGGTATATCCTAGAATTCAAAGCTTTGTCTTCTGACACTAAATAAAGTGTACATTCAATGGCTGAATCAAAGAAAGAGTTAGTGGAAAATCATTTATTAAGCTCTTAATGCTGAATACTCCCAAGTATACCAAATACTCCCAAGTATACCAAGTATTTGTATAAATACAAAAATAGAGTCTCTGCCTTAGAAGAGCTTATATTCTAATGGGAAGATAATATACTCTAGATGGTGATAGCCATGCTAGGATACTTGGGTGAAGAAAATTTTAGGGAGGGTAAAAATGAGAGTTGATTTGATTCTGGTTCCCAAACCAGAGGTGGAGTAGGGCATAAACATGGCACAAAGAATTGGAATGAAGAGAAGCATGGATAATGTCTTCTTGAAATTGTGATCCAAGAGAGAAAGTTGTCAATTAGAAAGGGATGAGAAATTGGTTCACAGGACAGACTTTGTGTATATGAAAGGACTAAAAACTTCCACGGTATGGTCTCTGTTGTGAAGAGCACGAGAGTTGGGACCTGTCACCATTGTGCTTCATTAGAGACTGCCTTTCTTCCTTTTAGAGAATGGCTGGACAAAGGTAAGGTGACGGTTGCCCTCATTGCTAATGAGCCCTCTTTCTCCATAACAAAAATATTTTTAAAGGACTAATAAAAATATGGAGGAAAGTAATACATTCAAAGATGAGCCTCTTTTTTCCAGCCCCAATGAAGTGTGTGGGTGGGTGCTGTTTCAAACCAATTTTACCTTCTGCTCAGTAAGATCAATTCCTCCTTCGGTAGCTCCACTCCCTTAATTATCATCTTTTTTTTCATTCAATAAAGCTTAAAAAATTTTACTCCTTCCTTTGCTTCATGCTTCATATCAATTAGTCACCAAATTGTATTGATTCTACTCCTAAAATGCTCCTCACATTCATCTCACATTTTCCATTCCTAATTCAGGACTTCATTATTTCTTATCTGGACTATTTTAAAAAAATACATTTTTGAATGATCTCCCTGCCTCCAGTCCCATTCCTCTCCAACCTATTCTATATGCCATAGAAGGATCAAATTTCATAAAACAATCTCTGATTATGCCATTCTTTTACCACAGCCCTCCAAAGATTTCCTATTGTTTACTGAACTAAATCTAAGCTTATTAGCTTAATATTCAAACTAATTCAATTACTAGCACAAATCTGTCTTTCCACACCTAATTCTAATTTCTCTTCCATAGATATCTTCTGCTCCAGTCAAATTGGACTATTTACTGAATTTTCAGTATCCTTGTATTTTCATTATCTGAATGCTAATTAGTACACCCTCCTCAGGTAGGTGAGCCAGTTCTCTGAAATGTAGTCCTGTGAGTCTATATGTTGTTTACATGAAAAAAAAAAAGACATAAGCATTTATTAATCACCTACAATATGCCAGGTACTGGGTAATGTATTTTTATTTTTATGCAAATACCATCTCATTTGATTCTCAAACCCACCCTGGAAGGTAGGTGCCTATCATTATCCCCATTTTACATATATAGATACTTAACCAGAGGTTGTGACTTACCTAAATAATAAGTTCAAATTTGAATTCAGGTCATCCTGAATCTATTCAGGCCCAGCACTCTATCTGATCGATGAGCCATCAGCTGCCTCTAAAGTGACACCATAAGGACTGAGAGACTTTTGAGCCCAATATATCAGATAAGGTGGAGAAACTTTGAAGGAGGAAGAGGAATCAGAGATATGGGTGAGAGAAGAGGGACAAACTTTTGAATAAAGTCTGAGAGATAGAAATAGAGATACAAAGAGGTAAGGAAAACCAGCCTTTATCAGAACCCTTGATTTCCAGAAACTGTACCCCAAGGAACTGATGAAAGTAGATTTACCAAGGGAGATAATTCCCTTTTTGATAGAGTTGAGATATTACTTAACTCCCATAAAAGCCTATTTATTCTTTATTTCAGCTTCTACCTCTAATCTGTATAACTTCCTTTATATCTATATATTATTTCTTGATAAATTATTTTGCTTGTTTCTGAGATTAGCTTTTGTATACCAAGCACTTGGTGGGTCGGTGTTAAGGTGTCAAGAGTAAGGTGTTATCCTCCTCTAGAATGACCATGAATGTCATTTTTATTCTGAATCTCTATAAAAGCACCTCTTGGACTACAAATATCCGATATGTGGTAGATAGACATAATTTTAGCTCAATGTCCCTCTTGTAGGTAAAAGAGCAAAAGTAAAATTTGATCAGCTACAAGAGTCCTGGCTCCTGCTTCCCTCTTCTTTGGAAGACTTATTGATAATCCAATCATGGCCCAGCTCCTCTATACAAGGAGGAAATCATAGCCTCCCTTGGAGACAATGTTCAATTCTACCTAAATACTTGCTACTCTGACAGACCAGGGTCTTTGTTGACTAGTGTTTAAAATATTACAGAAGCCAATTTGTTTAATAATTAAAGTTTCCCCTCCTAAATTATAAGCTTTTGAGGGCAGAGACTTCATCTTAATCCTACTTTTCTCCTCCATAATGCCTAGCATAATCCTTTCCCCCTCATCTCCCTCTCTTCCTTTCTATTCACATGCCATCAGAGCTAAAGAAAAACTCACAATTGCCAATTGGGTCCACTACAGAATTATGGTACATCATCTTAACATGGCTCTTACTTCAGCAAGTCAAGCCTTTTAAATCTTCCTAATCAGTTCTTTATTGCACTCATCACTGTAGCTATTCTAAACCTTTTTTTGTTCCTCTTGAAACCAGCCATCATACTCCCTCTCTCTATCCTCTCAGCTGAGGACCTGGATTTATACTGCAAGCAAAAATTGAGTTCATTTGCTTACTTTTCTTCTCCCCTTGTTTCCCATCACTCAGTCTTCTACTATTCTCTTTCTTGTTGGCTCCCCTCTCTGATGAAGAGGTGGAATGTCTTTTTGTCAAAGTATACCTCTCTGCATGTCCCCTTGATCCCCTCTCTACCTGCCTTCTCTAACAGACTGCTACTGTTACTGCTGTTGTTTAGCTGTGTTTGACTCTCTATGACTCCTTTTTTTTTGGGGGGGGGTTCTTAGTAAAAATAGTAGAATGGTTCGCCATTTCCTTCTCCAGTTAATTTCACAAGTAAGGAAACTGAGGCAAACAGGATCTTAGTTACTTGCTCAGGGTCACACAGCTAGTAAATCTGAAGCTGAGTTTGAACTCATTTTTTTCTGATTCTAGGATAGGTGGTCTATTCACTGAACCACCTGGCTTCCCCACTATCATCCCTACTTTCTATCAAATCTTTATTGTCTCCTGAAACATCCCTCATTTCATTTGACCATTTTCTCTAGCAATTTCTGGATTCTTTCCTACTCTGTGAATTCTTTGAGAAAGCCATCTGTATTAGGTATCCTCATTTTCTCTCTTACTTTGTTCTAAAGCCCTTCACACCTGATCCATTCTATCTCTCTGGGTTTCTTATACTCTACTTCCCTGCCCACTTTCTATAATCCAGCATCATTTGCCTTCTTGCTGTTTCTCGAACATGTCACTGCATTTCCTCATTATGTGTGCCTCCACATTTGAAATGCTCTATCTCCTCATCTCTGTTTCTCAGCTTCCATCAAAACTCACCTCAAATCCCAATTTCTGGAAGAGACCTTTTTCAGTGTCCTTGTTGCTAGTACCTTCCTTTGGAGATTACTTCCCATTTACTCTGTATGTAGATAATGCAATGGAAAGCTAGGTGGCAAACAGGTAAAGCTCTGGGCTTGGGGGTCAGGAAGATTTGAATTAAAGTCCAGCCTTAGCTACTTACTGGCTAGATCACCCTGGGCAAATTACAAACTCTGCCTCAGTTTCTTTATAGGTGTATAGGGAGATTGGGAGGAGGGAAAAAGGGCGGAGTAGGACAAATGAGTGTGACTCCCAGTGGTAGAAGAAAGAGGAGATTCCTATGTCCAAGCGCTCTCCAGTCCCTTCGATAAAGAATAAAAATCAAGGACTTTGGCTTATCCTGATTTTGGCTGATTTTAAATTATCCAGGGTGCTAATTGCAGTCATCACAAATATTGTGGAAGGGATTTTTATTTAGATGTAAGTGAGACTAAGTGGTTTCTGAGGTTTCTTCCAATATTAAAATTCTGTAACTCCATGCTAAATTTCTCATAGATGTTAGAGCTAAGGAAAAACTCCTATTTCTAAAGGAAAAACTGTTCAATTTCTGTCTTCATTAGTAAGGGAAGATATCTTAGTTGCAAAGGATAGAACTAACAGTGAATAAGGGAATTGAAGGACAACATATACGGGCAGATCATAGGAATGAGTTTAAATTTCTAAATTCAGATTACTTACATGCATTTTAGAGGACTGGAAGAACTTGCAAATGTTATTACATAATCATTCCTAGTAATTATTTTAAAAATACTTTAAATGGAAAGGGAATGGGCATATTTCACAACTTTAAAAAGTACAAAAAGGTGGTGCCATTATCTAGAAAAATTCTAGAACAGGTTATTAAAACTATGGTTTGTTTATAGATATTTTGAGGGAAAAGAGTGTTCTCTAAGAACATATGGCAAATGTCTATTTGTTTGAATTATCCCCAATGGATGGAAAACTTTGATAACATTATCATGGAAGCATACTACAGATTATGTAGATCAAAGGAGGAAAGAGATGAAATGTTCAGGAATACCATCACAAAATCTGATTAAGAGAGCTTTAAACCCCAAAGTAAAATTAAAGGAGAAAACTGCTCATCCAAAACTGTCAAGTCAGATATAAAGAGAGTAGTATAGAAAAGGAATAGCAAGAGAGAACAATTCACAGGAGAAAGGAGAAGAGTCAGCAAGAATACTCATGTTTCCAGATGTCTAGACACAAATAGAGGAAGTATAGATACAGCAAACTAGAGATCCTAATGTAATTCTACCACATTCAGGCTTGATGGAATTGGACTCATAATTAGAATATGGTTATAGTATCTTATACTTTATTCAAAAGGAACAGAATAACCACACTAACATTTTTTGAAGTTTAGGGATGAAAAAAACATCTTCATTCTCATTCTCATTTATTTTTATCCCCCCCAGATTTTTTGTTCATTCTTAACAAATGAATGTTATTGAAGTCTTTTGGGGGGGATCCGAAGAATTTACTGTCCTTTCTAAGTACATGTCTCATTGCATTCCAGAAATGAACCTTTCTTTTTTAAAAAAGAAAAAAATTAATCTGCTTTTCAATAGTAAACAACAACTAACTTAGAAGTGAAGGCTTACAGTGTATATATGAGTCTTTTCTTGTGGTATCCTCTTATGTGTGAAACCATTATTGGTTTTTCAATTGCTCAGAATTGAGCTACTCTTCAAAAAAAAAAAAAACAACAAAAAACTCTTATTTACATCTTTTTACATTATCTACATTCCCACTATATTTTTGCCCTTCTCAGAGAACCAATCCTTTTAATATTTTTTAAATAGAAAGAAAAAGAAATTAAAACAACACACACACACACACACACACACACACACACACACGTGTATATATTTATTTATTTAAAATCTAATGTTACATGCAGTATTCTATACCAAGGTCCCCAGACACTGCACAAAAAGAAGGGGTTATATCTTCGCCTGTCTCTTTGTTGGAGACATATTGGTCATAATTTTGTAATGATCACTTTTTATTATTTTGTTATTATTTTTATTTACATTGTCATAGCCATTGGGTATATTACTCTCCTAAATCTGCTTATTGCATTTTACATCCATTCATATAAACTTTATTATGTTTTTTTCTCAATTTCTATTTCCCACAATTTCTTGCTACACAGTAATATCCCATTAAATTTATAATGGGACAATTGGCCCCATCTTTAGAAGATGAGTGATGTACTCTGCCTAGTACCAATACATGACAAAGTAGAGTAAGTCTGTTTTCAAACATGAATGATATAGGAACCCTTTCTTCACTTTGGAGTAAACCCAGATATCCCATATATCCTGATATCTTACTATGTGGTAGTGTAAAGACTTAATTGGTTGCTGTAATAGAACTGAATATACATACAAAAGACTAGGATCAATGGAAGAGTAGTCTAAAACATTGTTGATTAATATGTTTGACATATAGTATAGTTTTGCTATTTTCCTCTTTTGATTAAATCCATTTTAGCTTTAACCTTGTCTGAGACCATGATTACTAGTTCTCCTTTTTAAAATATAAAAATTCTACTCGATCTTTATTTTATATTTGTGTGTCTTTTATTTCCTATCCCTCCTAACTCCTCTGCTTTACTTCTGTCTGCTAACTTGCCTTTCCTGCACCTAGAATCCCTCTTCTATCCTCTCCCCTACCCTTTCCCCTTGTCCTCTTGTTTCTATCTGAACTGAGATTTTTGTAACCTTCCAAATATATATATGTATATATTGAATATCAACAGAGTGAAACTAGGTGGGCAAGGACAAGAGAGATCTCCATAAATGACTCTCCACAAGTAAAAACCCTTGTTTTGTATATTGAGTGGTCAGAAAAAACCCCAAATTTGTTGAATGAGGTACCTCCCATGGTAGCTCCATGGGAGGTCCCTTGTTGAAGGATATACACTTTGCTGGGATGACACACAAAATTCTTGAGTAGTCCCCAACGATTTGGATTGTATAGATATATATGCATGTATGTGTGTATATATATATATATATATATATATATATGTATATATATAATATCTATAAATACACACACACACACATATATATATATATATATGTTGTTGCTTCTTTATCCCACTCCCATTAATTTATATATACTTCTAAACCTCCCTCCTAATGCCAGTTTCTTACCCTCTTATCTCTTAATTTAAAAGACTTTTATTCCCTTTAAATGTATGTGTTATTCTCTCTTTAACCCTAATCTGATATGAATAGCGTTCCCTCTAAAAATCATCCTACTCCAATACCTCTGTGTCAGTTTTTCCCCTTGTACCTCATTTGTACCATTACTCTTTTATCTTTTCCTATAAGGTTTTGCTTTTTTAGAACCACATCATACTTATGACAATCTTAGACTTATGGTTTACATTTTCATGTATAACTCAGAAACAATTTGTCACTATTGAATCCCGTGTAATTAGTCTTTTCTTCTTGGATCTTATGTGTCAATTTTTTTATTAAGTTTATGTCTTTTTGCAACAAAACCCTGAAAGTCAGGCAATTCATTGAATAGTTTTTTTCCCATTCAGAATTTGCTTAACTTTGTTGGGTATGATATTTTCTGCTATAATCCCAATTCTTTTGCTCTTTGATATATAGTTTTCCAAGATCTGTGGTCTTTTAGTATAACTACTGCTAGGTCTTCTCTGATTTTTAACTATGTCTCTGCCTTATTTGATTTTTTTTTTGTTCCTTATTACTTGTAATAATTTCTTCTTGAGCTGTGAGATTCAGTATTTGGTTATGATATTCCTTATTTCAGAATTGGTGTTTTTTTACTTTAAGCCTTATTTTGTTTTCCCAACAATATCCCTTTATAAAACCTAATTGACATTAATTAGTTAATTGACAAATTAACTCATCAAAATTATATTGGAGCAATACTCATATAATGATTTTGAGGGAGGGAACACACAAAATCAAGGCTTGCTGAACCATAGCATTAGAAAGACACTCCTCATGCCCTAAAGGATACCCTTAGAATCCTGAGAATTATAGAAATAACTACTTTCTAAGTATTCTACCTATCCGTGGAATGGGGGTTACAGCTCTATTTATATTTATAGATAAAATTATATCAAAATTATTTTGGTTTTGTATGCTATATGATATTAAACTCTTATGTTGAACAAGGATTGAATGCCCTTTATACATTGTTTGGGTAAGATGAATTTTTCAAAAATACATTGCTGTTACCCCTAATATTGTATCTAGTGCTTATTCATCAATATTACTTAAGGAAATTGCTTCCTCCTCTTTTTAGTGTTATCTTTGCTAGGTATTAAAATTATTATATTAACTTCATAAAAAGGTATTAATATCATATTTATTAGTGTAATATAGTAATATAAAAATACTCCTCATCTTATAAATGAAAAAACATTGAAATAAATAGAATGACTTGCCTAAATAGTAATAATTGTGTCTAGAACCTAGGTATCTGGAGAGACACTGAAGTACCTATTATTCAATACCTTGCTTCAATATTTGGATGAATCTGTAATCTCACTCATTCCATTGGTGCATTTCACAATTTATCTATTCCACTTGTGCTACTCTTTAAAAAAAAACAAAACAGATTCCCAGAAATCCTTCTGACAGGGTATGACCAAAAGACTGTGGAGACCTTTTTCTAGATCTAGACACTAATTAGGAAAAAAATCTGTAACTTTTTGGAGGTCATTTGTAGGGTAGATAAGCTAGTATATAAACTGGATTCTCCTTCTAAGGCCTGCTCTGAAATTGGCTAGAGTATATTTATTCTGGCAAGATTACAAATAATATTAGTTAAAGTACTCTGATGGCTAGTTATCAAATTCCAAACATAGCACGGGTATTTTCATGATGAGAATCCATCATTCTTACTTCAGTACAACCCAACTCATTGGGGACTATTCAAGAACTTTATGTGTCATCCCAGCAAAATGCATATCCTTCAACAAGGGACCAGAGCTCCATGGGAGGTATCTCAGTCCAACAAATTTGGGCTTTTTCTGACCACTCAATATATAAAATAAGGATTTTTACTTATGGAGAGTCTTCATTTATGGAGGTCTCTCTAGTCCTTGTCCATATAGGTTCACTCTGTTGATACTCAAGAACTACAGAAATTCAAAGTCAATCCTCTGGAGAAAAAGAATACGTATTTTCAAGGTCTCTCCAAAAACCCATGAGATCCTATCAGAATAAGCAGAGGAATGAGAATTTCTCATCCAAGGTACAAAATTAAGAGCAAACAGTGGTGGAGTTGCCTTGGCAAAGTGACTAAGGAGTTTCTGTTCAAATGAAGCAATCCTGGACCTAAACCTCTTGAACAAAGGGAAGTTTATGGACACTGGTGTTTACCTGGACCAAACCTTTTAGAGAAAGGAGAAAATAATTATTTTAAAAAGAATCTCCAAGTTTTCAGACTTATCAAGGAAGAATAGAAGCTAAGGAACAGAACTACAGTGTGAAGGAATGAACCAAAATTTTTATCTTCAAGAGTACTATGAATTAGGTGAACTATGAAGGTCTAGGGAAAGGGGTTAACTTTCTAATAACCCCAAGAATGACGAAAAAGTATCACCACCCTATGGAACTACAAGAGTCTGAGGAAACATGAGGAAGAGAGATGAGGCTCACTGGGAACAAAGGAGTCAACTATTAAGTGTCCCAAAGTACTTTTGCATTTACCAGCTATGTGATCCTGAAAAAAAGTCACTTAAATTCTGTTTGCCCCAGTTTCCTCAATTAAACAATAAAAATGATAAAATAATAGAACCTACCTCACAGGGTTGTTGGGAAGAGCAAATGAAAAAGGATTTATAAGTTCTCAGCATAGTGACTGGAACATAGTAAACACTTAACAAATGCTTGTTCTACTCTCTTAGAGATGAAATAGGATAACGTTCTTTTTTTATTAAAGCTTTTTATTTTCAAAATATATGTATGGGTAATTTTTCAACATTCACCCTTGCAAAACCTCATGTTCCAATTTTCCCCCCTTTTTTCCCCACCCCCTTCCCTAGGTTGCAAGTAATAGTAATAGTATAACATTCTTAATCACAAGGAATTACTATAAATGAAGAAAGCTGTATAGGTCCTTGGAAAATACAGAGGCACAACAAAGATGGAAGAATAGGTGATTTGATTATTTGTAGGCTCAAGGAAGGGGCAACTAGGTGGTCCAGTGTATACAGTGCCAGGCTTAGAGTCAGACTTATCTTTCTGAGTTCAAGTCCAGCTGCTGACGCTTACTAGCTGTGTGACAAAGCAAGTCACTTAACTCCATTTGTTTGAGTTTCCTCATTTGTAAAATGAGCTGGAGAAAGAAATGACAAATCATTTACTTTGCCAAGAAAACCTCAAACAGGAGCATGAAGAGTCTAAAACGATTGAACAACAACAAAGCCTCAAGTACAAATCCTTTTGGTTTTATGTTTTTTGTTTATTTGTTTTGGTCCTGTATTCAATACACTGTTAGCTTGGGTGTTTGCATGGGAGTTGAGGATTCCTTAACTATTTCTTGATGATAATGTCAGAAGCAATTCAAAATAGGAGAAATATGAGCCAAATTCTAATGTTCCTAATTGAAATCGGAATAACATGGGCCAGTTTTGTGTACATTCCCAAAATGACAGCCATGGTTTGGGGCCACAAGTTACAAAAAGGAAGTGTTTGAGTATTTTTGTATGAATGTGTGTGTTTACAGTCTGCAGTGACCATCAGTTTACGAACAATGGCTTCAAGATGTTCACAGAGCTTCATCCTTTAGTTAGACTCCTCTCTTCTAGTGAGCTGGGAGAATGTAGATGAATGGTAGTCCCCAAGTGTCACATTTCACCGCTAAGTACTGCAGTGAAAAATGGACTGAACTGAATATAACCCATCATGCAGCCTTGATCCACACCATTAGTCACGGGAAATGGATAGGAGAAGATGCCATCAGCATTAACTCAACCGCGTATCCTATCCCGAAACAGTCTCAAGACATTGGTCAGTGTCTCTGAAAAAACAGCAACTGACCAGAGCTGGTAGAAAGGCTGAAACAATGTAACTCTCATGTTCAGGAAAACTCGTACCAGGCCTGGCGGGCATTAAATTTCACATCAGGTCAAAAGTTCATGTGTATAAGTCCTAACGAAAAAGAGAAATGATACTTCCTTTTGCCTAAGAGTACAAAACATCTCCAGGTGGGACATTAGAAGGAGGATACAGGCAAGGCATAAGAATAAACTATCTTCTCTGTCCTTCGGTAGCTTCAATATTATATTGAGCACTTAGCACTCCACATAAAGGGGAGGGGGAAGGACTCAAGCAATACATTGGAACACATTGAATTGTAGCAAAGGTGTAGCAGTGTGTATTAGTGGAAATCTCCAGTTTAAAGATCAAGGCCCCTGCCACTGACCAATTATGAGACTTTGAGTAAATCATTTTATCTCTCTGTCTCACTTTTGCAAATTTTAAGTATTAAACTAGAAAAAGACAAAACAATGACAAAGACAAAAATCTCTTTTAACTCAAAAAATTCTTTAATTCTGTAAAGTGAAGGGAATAAGCACTTATGAAGCACCTCAACAATGTGCCAGGTACTGTACAGAGGTGTTTTCATTTATCTTCACAACCACTTGACTTCCCATCCCTAATAAATGTCCAAGGATGTATTTGAAGTCAGGTGATCTTGATTTCAGATCCAATACTCTGCCCCACTGTGCCTTTTTTTATTTTATTTTATTTTTATTTTTCCCAGCTAAAATGATTTATTAATAAAATAGACATAATAAACAGGTCAATGGACTCCCTAGCCAGTCCAAAGATGCTGAATATAGGGACATATTTTTACATATGAAAGCCAATTAAGCACATAAGATCACTTAATTAAAAGAAAACAGTTAATCAGGATACAAAATTAGGCAAACTGATTTCTAATTGGAGGAAAGATTAGAGGCTTTTCAAATTGGGAGGAAAAAAAAGAAACAGATACAATTCCTTGAAATCAGAAAATGATGTCTCCCACTCCCCCAAATGTCTATAAACAATCAAAGGAATAAAGAAATAATAACAGATTGATCAGTATAGGGCCAGTTTTTAGATAAGACTTGTGAGATTTATAATTATGAGCAAACTTCTTGTATCAGTCTTTGCTGATCTAATTAGATTGCTGGTCAATATAACCTAGGTCTTTAGTTAAGCAACAAGTACAGGTGATATAGCTTCCAGGCCATGCAGGACTAGGTTCAAACAACTGTGCTATCTTTTAAAAGAAAAATTCAAGTGGATATTTGCTGGGAGATGTGGAAGAGTTAAGTCCTGATGATCTGCTCTGAAGTGGAAGGGTTGAGGAGAGACATGGAAGGAGATGGAATATTAATTGAACAACATGAAATGAATTAATATTGGGCCCAGTCAAAGAATGAGACTGAAAAAACTAAGGTGTTAAAACAAAGATTAGACAAGAGAGATGTGAAGTTACCCCTAACACAGAATTTGTGATTCTGGGTATGTTGAATCCTAGGGGATGTTGCTCAGTCATAGAGAATACAAACAAGAGGAACATCAAAAAGAGCCCAGAGCTGGAGGTCCAGATTTGTCAGGAAGGAATCCATGAAGTGAATCCAGGCAGGCAGTCACAGCTTGCCAAATCAACAGCGTCTGTAGGTAGGAAGGAAAACAATCTATGGGGATTTGAAGGGCATAAGAAGAATAACTGTTGAAAACATCTTTTCTTAGCTTAGACAGCCCTATTCTTCCTAAGCAAAAGCCTAGGACTTTAAATAGAACCCAAAGAAAGGATATTTTTTTTTTTTTGCATCCCTTCCTAGTTAAACATTTGTAAGGACTCAAGTCAATATGGGAACTAATTATTGTTTCCTTAGTATTCAGAAACAGCCCTTTTTTGTCTGTGCCCAATGTTAATTAATTTCATAATGTTTAATTAATATTTCATCAGCTGTGTCTCTCCTCCTCCTCCTTCTCCCCTTCTGTCCTCTCTCACACACCTCAGATCAGCCCATCAAGATTTAGTTCTTTCATATCATCCAGCAAATTTTTCACTTGAAAATCTTTCATTAAAATGTTTCCATTCGTGAAACTTTGTAGTTTTGTATTATGGCTTAAAAATGAGAAATGAATAATAAACCATGGTTTTATTTGTCCACCAGAACATAACCAGGATGGAAAAACAAAATTCAGGAAAGGATGCTCTCACAGAGTGATCCTCACCCTTTCTATGTAAAACTTTTATCTTCTACACTTTCCTGAGGCTGCTCTTATCTACTCCCTAAGTAAATACTACTCCAAGCCCTCAGAGAGCTATTAAAGAAACTAAAGGGAGCCACAGGGGAGATCTCCCATAGAAAGACTAGAGAAGATAAGGGAAAGATGGAAACAGACAGATGGACATAAAATTTAGTTTACAAAAGGATATCAATTGATTTCAGAGACTATTGAGAAGTGAGTAGGAGGGAAAGTGAGGGGATCAGTATTGGGGAAAGCAAATTGGCTTGAGGGTCTTTATTGGCATCAGTTCTTTCTAATCATTCATAATAGCATCATCATTCCATTATGTAGGAATGTGAAATCATAGATACTAGAGCTACAAGGAAGAATCAGATAAGTCAGTCCCTTTTATAGAGAAACTAATGCCCAATAATACAAGCATCTCTTTCCCTCTCTTGGTCTATTTCCTCATTTAAAATACTTGGACTTAAATGAAACAGTCAACAAATCTTCTTACAGCATCTGACACATAGTGTTTAACAAATGCATTATATATTTTCCTTTTTTCCTTCTCTTCAAAGTTTTCTATCTATGTCTGTCTTATCCTCATGAATAAGGTAAATGTGGACTAAAAAATAGGATACTTAAGGGTTTGAGGTCATCCTGGAAGGTTATCTCCAGTGATGGTCAATGATTTGCCCATGGCCCTTTATTGTTCAACGTAATAATATCTTGAATGAAGGCATAGATTTCATGTTTAAAAATTGTAAATATGACATTAAAAGCAATGGTATGCTGAAGCTGTCTTGTATTGGCTCATAAATTTGTTGTTAAATTTTCAGTGTGAACATTTATATCTCAGAAGTTGGCAAATGTTATAAATCAGAGATTGATTTGTTTTGTTGGTTGTCTAAATTTAAGAAAGTGATAGAGAAAATGTGGTTTTCCTTTTGTTTTTTGCAGGCAATTGGGGTTAAGTGACTTGCCCATGCTTATCCAGCTAGGAAGTATTAAGTGTCTGAGGCTGGATTTGAACTCTGGAACTCCTGTCTCCAGGGCTGATCTAGCTACCCCTAGAAGATGTTAATAGTGCATAATAATCTTAAAAGTTTGTTGTGTTTACTTTCTTTGCTCCACCTCCTACACCCTGAGTCACTTACCAGGAAATCTTTGCATAAAACTGAGTGGAAAAGTAAATAGATAGCCAAAAATAGAGATGACTGGTGTCATAGGTCAAAACTAAAAAGATAAAATTTATTTGTGACAAATGTAAAATTCTTCGTGGGTTTAAAAAATCAACTTCATATATATCAAGAGAATTCTACATTAGTTTGTATGAAAAAGATCTGAGTTTGAGTGGCCTCTCACTCATGTGTCATCAACTAAAACATGGCAGATACAAAAGCTAAGGCAATCTTTAGAGTTCATTAAAGAGAAACATAGCATCTAATCAAGCAAGGTGATAATTCCATTCTTCTAGTCAGTCCATGTATGGAATTTTGTATCCAGTTTTAGGGGCCAACTTTTAGGAGGATGTTAATAAGGTGGAGCGATTCCCAAGCATGGAAATCAGCATAATAAATAAAATCTTAAGATCACACTATATGAAATCTGGTTAAGGAAACTAAGTACTTTGAATTTGGTGAAGAGAAGACTGAAGAGAAATAGGTTTGCTTTCTTAAGTATTTAAAACTTTTTTAGAGAAGAGGGATTATACTTGTATTTCTTAGTCCCAGAGGATTTAACTTAAAGCAATGAGAATTGCTGGAAAATACTGAAAGGCAGCTTTAGGCTTAGGAAAAAAAAAATCCTAACTGAGAGCTGTCCAAAAGTGGAATGGTCTGCTTTGTAAAAACTGCATGTTTGCCCCTCATTGGAAGTCTTAAACAGAGGCTGAACAGCCATTTCCTGAGGACGTTTATAGAAGAGAGTCTTGTTCATTTATGGTTGGATACAGTGGCCTCTAAAATCCCTTTGAACTCTGGGATTCTGTGATATCCTTAGGTTGTGTCATTATTCTGATTATTTTTAAGACTAGGTTATATACTTAATTCACTAGGTCTTCAAGAAGGGATTTTCTGTGTTTTGATATGTGAGAAAATTCATGCCCTCTCTGCTATTAGATAAATTTACAGAACATATGGCTGTGCTGAATGATTTGAAGCAAAAGAAATAGTTTGGAAACAACAACAACACAACCCAAATAAAGACAGTTTTAAAATTTAAGAAATATTAGTTTGACCTTAAGTGCAAAGGTGAAAAGGAAGAGGGGTTCCCGAAGCCAACCTCTAATGTGATTTCCTTTCCTGAGGAGACACAATTAAGATCGTATATCAAGTCAACTCCTGGATTTGCATGTGAAAGGATCTGGTAATGGATGTAGCAGGCTGTTTGAAAGGCAAATTATAAGGAAATGCTTCTTCCTTCTGTCATCTAGACACTACTTCAGATTTTTCAGTATTAATTTTGTAGGCTGGAAAGCCCTTGTTGCTGTTAATTATATCTGGTCAAAGCAGGAGTGGGTTAGCAATAAAATAGGATGTTCTGAGAAATCTTGCATAATATATCAGGGGTAAGTGATGTGAAAGGGGAGATTCTTAATTATCTGTATTGGAGATTCTATTCACTGAATGGACAGGAGCAAATCCAGGGAACAATGCCATCTTGTAAGTCTTGAAACAGTTCAGCATTCAAGGAACAGGTCAAATATTAGGAAGCCACATCCTTTTATCTTCTCTCTTCCTCCAATCCCAACTGGATGGGATTTATTCAACCACATGTTATATTGGCTTTGTATTGTTTCTTCTGATCTCAGTACTTGGGACTGATTGGATCCTGGCCATATTGGTCCTGGCTTCCTTGTAGCTGCTGTGTCCAATCAGATCCATTGCAATCTTTGACATTCACGTGGGAATGCACATTTATGCACACACAAAGATCAAAGTTATGAACATATATAAAGTACTTTGCAAACCTTTTAGATTATAAATACTGTCTCTTATTTAATGCTAATTTAGTTTTAAATTAATGTCATGTATCATGGCCTTATGTTGAGATATAAGGGTTGAATATCCAGACATTGTTCTGGGTCAGAAGACTGACCTTGAAGCTTACAGTGGACATACTGTTTCACCATTTTGCGCTTAATTTCCTTATCTTTAAAAGGGGTTTAGGGGGTGATAAGGGACAACTAGCACCTTTGATGGGAGGATTGCTGAGCCCTTTTCAGGGCTGCTGATCTAGATACTGAAGATGCCGGGGTCATCTGCTGCATTCTGAACCATCAGTCACCTTGACCTTTGTCTTACATGGACTTCAGTGTCTCAGAAAGAGAGAGGGAGGCTGATGACTTTGTGCAACTCTGGCTCACTTAAATCCAATTCACACACAAGTCAAGACATCACCCCATGATGTCATTGGTCCTCCTTGAAAATGAAGGATGAGTTCCCTTGTCCCAGTTCTAGACCAATGGTCCCTATGACTCAGTGAGGAAGTTTTTGGGTTATCAATGATGAAGTCTCCTTGCACTGGAAGAAACATTCCTATTAATCCCACAATTACCATGCTAGATCAAGTCATTGATCTTTAAAGAAAGAGCTGACATTGGGATAGGGAGAGTGAGAACTAAGTGAGAAATATGGTTAGGAGAAGAATTACACACAGATTTTTGTTCTTGGTCTCCTGAAAAGAAAGTTTATATATCTGTGGGGCTCCTTCAGGGAACCACATGTCCAAAAAAGTGGAGGAAATCACAATATTACAGATATCATATCTAATCATTTGATATCTTTAGTACTCCCATGTGGACACATAACCTTCTGTTCAGCATGTTGAGTCTGGGCTGTGGATTGTAGTAGGGCCTCATTCTGCAGCAAAGTAATGAGAAGTCCCCTTACCCAAGCTGGGAACTATAAGAATAGGAGCTCTCAGTAATGACAAAGATAGAGTGACCGGCAGTTTTCTGCTTAGGTGGAGGAATCCTGGAACCAAGTATCCTTAATCCAGAAGAGGAATTCCCAGATAATCCCTGGATTTGGAAAAGAATTTTTAAGACCAAGCAGAAAAAGAAAGTGAACAATAAGGAATAATAGAATCATGGTGGGGAGAAGTAATTCAGATTTTATATTCAATCAATACTAAAAGTAACACAGACTATTATTATCCAGAAGGGTCAAAAATATTCAATTGCTTTCGATCATGGTGGGGATGGAGAGGGGAAGAAGGAGGATGTCCAAGTATTTTAAAGAATTATGTAGAAATTTGGAGAAGATGTAGATCCAAAAATTAAGAGGAAGTATTTAGACTGTTTATGTATTTAGGAGAAAGTTTTTGTTGATTTATTTGTTTTTGTCAAATTATGTTAAATTTGTTCTGTATTTGATGCATTTTTTGGCCCAAGCTCCTTCTTTTCCACCAAGGGTTCTTTAGCTTTTATTTAGAGGCTTAATCATGAGTCATATTCTGATGCTTCCAGGAGAACTTCTGGGTTGCTGCATGAGCTGGAGAGCATTTCTGATAACTTACTGTACCTGAACCTGGTTTATGTAAAGGCAGCACTTAGAGAGTGGCCCTTGGCTTGTAGTACACTGTGACCCAGACTCAAAGTGCTAGACACAAGACACATGGCAGGCAAAAATAGCCTTCGTTAAAGGAATCAAGTGTTTAGATATCATATTTGCAGATGAGTCCCCTAACAAATGAATTAATAGATGACTCATTCCATTGAAACTCATCCTCTCCAAAATTACCAGTGATCTCTTCATGCAATCCTAAAGTCACAGGTCTTTCTGGACCTCTCTGAAGCATGTAATACCCTGGTGATCCAGCTTCAGGCACTTACTGATTTGGAACTCTGAGAAAAATAACTTCTGTTTACCTCATTTTCCTTATCAGTAAAATGGAGATAACAACATTTATCTCCCAGGGTTATTGTGAGGATTAAATGAGGTATTTGTAAAGTGCTTAGAATAGTACCTGGCACACAGTAAGTATTTAACAAATGTTCTCTGATTGACTTTTCTAAGCTTTACATCTGAATATCTTGAACTAGATGTCCTAATGAGATCTCAAAGAAGTAATTATCTTCCCCCTCCCTTAAACCCATCCCTTCTCCAAACTTCCCTATTACTATTGAGAGCACCACATTCTCCCATTTATCCACGCCTGCAATCTTGACATCATCATCTATTTCTCATTCTCTCACTCTCTACACAATCTGCCACTAAAGCTGGTTTTCTACCTCTCATATACTTCTCCTATTTACTCAGTCACAACCCTATTTATCACCTCTTGTCCAGACTATTGCAATATACTTCTTTTTAATATATATGTATGTTACATATACATATATATATATTCATTGCTCCAAGTTGCATATAAAAACAATTTTAATATTCATTTAAAGCAATTTTTTTTATTCTGAATTCTCTCCCTTCCCTTCCTTCTCTCTGAGAGAGTAAGGAATTCTATGTAGGTTATACATTTTCAATCATTGAAATAGACTTTTAACCAGTCTCCCTGCTTCAAGTTTCTCTTATTACTAGGTGATCTTTATAAGTATAAAGTGTAAAATGTCTGATCTCATTATCCATTGAAGGAATGAACTCAGCAACTCCATATTATATTCAAAATCAAATACAGACTCTTTTGTTTGGCATTTAAAGCACTTGATAACCCAGTTCTATCTTGTTATTCTAGTCTTTGTATACTTTTCTTCATACCCCACATCCTCTATAATCCAGTAGTATTGGTCCATTTGCAGTTCCTCAAACATGAAAAATCCATCTTCCATCTCCATTCCTTTGCATTAGCTATCTTCCATTCCTGGAAGCTCTAGCCCCATCACCATTATTCTTTTTTCCCCCTGACTTCCTGAGATTCAGTTGAAGTCCCATCTATTCTAGGAGGTCTTTCCCTTTCCCTCTAGCTGCTAATGCCCTCCCCTCTCAGAGTTCCTTCCATCTACACTAAATATTTCTGATTAGTTGTTTCCATAACCTCCTGCATTAAAGATTCTTGAGAGACAGCTAAGAGGTGCATTGAACAGAAATCATTCTAGTATTTCTTTTGAACTCCAGACCATCATTGCCCCTTGCTTATTAAACAGATTAAAACTGGATATCCTGTGTCTCAAACTCAACATGTTCAAAGTAGACTCACTATCTTCATGGTCACACAGCTAATAAGTGTCTAAGGCTGAATTTGAACTCATAAAGATCCGTTCCTGATTTCTGTTCAATGCTCCAATGCTCTTAATTGCTTCTCACTGTCCTTAATTGCTTCTGAGGTCAATGGAAATAACTCTTTGGCATTATGAGTCCTTCAAGACCTAATCTCAACCAATATTTCCAGTTACCATTCCTGCTCTCTGTGGTCTACTCACAGTGGTCATCTTGTTGTTCCTCATGCATGACATTCTACTTCCAGGTTCCATGGCTTTTTTCTTTTTTAATTAAATCTTTTTATTTTCAAAATATATACATAGATAATTTTTCAACATTCACTCTTAACGAAACCTTGTGTTCTAGTTTTCTCCCTCCCTTCCCCCTTCCCTTTTCCCTAGAGGGCAAAGGATCTAATATATGTTAAACATGTGCAATTCTTCTATATATATTTCCACAAATATCATACTGCACAACTAAAATCAGATCCAAAAAGAAAAAAAAAATGAGAAAGAAAACAAAATGCAAGCAAACAACCAACAAAAAGGGTGAAAATACTATTTTATGGTCCACATTCAGTTCTTACTGTCCTCTCTCTGGGTGCAGATGGCTTTCTTCTTCAAAAAACCATTTGAATTTGCCTGAATCATCTTGTTGAAAAGAGCTACGTCCATCAGAATTGATCATCATATAATCTTGTTGCCATGTACAATGATCTCCTGGTTCTGCTCATTTCACTGAGCATCAGTTCATGTAAGTCTTTCCAAGCCTCTCTATATTCACCCTGCTGGTCATTTCTTACAGATTCAGAGTGGGTTTGTCAAACACTAGATTATTACAGTCATTGACTATTTTGTCCTGTGAACCTAACCTATTCTACTGATCAACTATTCTATTTCTTAGCCAGTACCAAATAGTTTTGACGATTATTATAATACAGTTTTAGATCTGGTAGAGCTAGGCTATCTTCATTTGCATTTTGTTTCATTAATTTCCTTGAAATTCTCAACCTTTTGTTATTCCAGAAGAATTTTGATATTATTTTTTCTAGCTTTATGAAGTAATTTCTTGGGAGTTTTATTGGTATGGCACTGAATAAGTAGATTAATTTAGGTAGTATTGTCACTTATCATTTTTATCGTATTTGCTCAGCCTACCCACAAGCACTTGTAATTTTTTCCCAAGAGATTAGATGTGACTTTATTTATGTGGAAAGTATTTTGTAATTGCGTACATATAGTTCTTAACTTTGCCTTGGCAGGTAGATTCCCAAATATTTTATATTATCTGCAGTTATTTTAAATGGAATTTCTCTTTGTATCTCTTGCTGTTGGATTTTGTTGGTAATATATAAAAATGCTGATGATTTCTGTGGATTTATTTTGTATCCTGCAACTTTGCTAAAGTCATGAATGTTTCTAATAGTTTAGTTGATTCTCTAAGGATACCATCATATCATCTTCAAAGAATATTAATTTGGTTTCCTCATTACTTCCTCTAATTCCTCTAATTTCTTTTCTTCTGTTATTGCCAAAACTAACATTTCTAATACAATATTGAATCATAATGGTGATAGTGGGCAAGCTTGTTTCACTTCTGATCTTATTGAGAATGATTCTAATTTGTCCCCATTACATATGATGCTTGCTGATGGTTTTAAATAGATGTTACTGATCATTTTAAGGAAAACTCCCTTTATTCCTATACTCTCTAGTGTTTTTTTAGTAGGAATGGGTGTTGGATTTTGTCACATGCTTTTTTTTTCATCTATTGAGATGATCATATGATTTTTGTTAGTTTGATTATTGATATAGTCAATTATGTCCTGGTCTCTGCACTGCACCTGCACTCAGCAGTTTCCCTTATGCCTCATTGAAAAAGACCATTTCTGAAGTTCTTTCAAAATATCTTCTGCTGGAAATTTGTTACTCTATTTGTGGGTTCTGTCACTATAAAACCAGTTAAGAGGGTTAATTTGGTGTTGATCTGAGGGACATCAGAGAGAGCTCAGATAGAGATGTGTCTTCTCTCTGCCATCTTTGCTTTGCCCAGGCCTCCCCTTCCTTTTCTCCCTCCCCTCCTTCTGTATTCCATAGCTTTTCAATGGCCATTTCCCATGTCCAGAACATAATTCATCTTCTCTGTGTTCTCAAAGAATTTTTGTTACCTTCAAAACTCAGCTCAAGTAGGACCTTCTACATGATACCTTTATTCATCTCTATTCCTTCAATTGTAAGTTGCTCTATTACCTTGTATTCCTTAAATAAAGGAGGGGGGGGGGGGAAGAAAACAAACCTTTAGAACTGATGCTAAGTGAAATGAGCAGAACCAGGGGATCATTATATACTTCAACAACGATACTGTACGAAGATGTAATCTGATGGAAGTGGATTTCTTTGACAAAGATCTAACTCTGTTTCATTTGATCAATGATGGACAGAAGCAGCTACACCCAAAGAAAGAACACTGGAAAATGAATGTAAACTGCTTGCATTTTGGTTTTTCTTCCCGGGTTATTTTTACCTTCTGAATCCAATTCTTCCTGTGCAACAAGAGAACTATTCAGTTCTGTACACATATATTGTATCTAGGATATACTGTGACATATTTAACATGTATAGGACTGCTTGCCATCTTGGGGAGAGGGTGGAGAGAGGGAGGGGAAAAGTTGGAACAGAAGTGAGTGTAAGGGATAATGTTGTAAAAAATTGCCCAGGCTGGGTTCTGTCAATAAAAGTTATAATTATGAAAAAAAAAAAGAAAACAAACCTTTAATAAGGACCTTACAAAGGACCTATCTTCCACGTATAGTAGTTAAGCATCTTACTCAACATCTCACAACTCATTAGCAGTTGATAGACTCCAGTCCTGATACTCTATCCATTACATCACTTAACTGACTTCCAGGTTAGAAAAAACTTGTATTCTAGTCCTCCATTAAAAACATGTTGACTGTATAATTTTGGGTAAATTACTGACAATCTATGTACTACTCAAAATCTCTAAACCTAAGATGCAGAGAAGAGTTCAACCTTGATCTTCACAAGGGTGTTCCCTATGCCAATGGAATCACAAGTGCAGTCCTTTCTCCTTATTTTGTACATGCTTTCATACCTCTTCTAACAGCATGTAAGCTTCTCCAAAGCAGGAACTGTTTCATATCTTTCTTTGTATCCCTAGCTCTAAGCAAACTAGGTGGAACATAATAGAATATTAATAATTATCTTTTGATTGATGGATTGATATTTATATATGACATGTCAACATGTCAACTACTTTGGATTCAAATTCTTTTGTTTTGACAAGCACAGATGTGCCTTCCACGTGGGTTTAGAGTTGAAAAATGGGCTTGGACTTCTCACATAAGTACCACAAAAGGAGGGTGGGGTATGTAGTGGGTGTATTGGGATAGGACAGAACAATTCACAAAGGCTTAAATGAGGCTCCTGGGCCTGGGATGCTGGGTACTCAAATAATACTGAAGGGCAAACAAAGAGGAAATGGATAGCTTAAGATTTCCTGAAATAAGGCAAGGAAGGATTAAACTGAAACTATAAAGAAGAAATGGGGTGAAATAGGGATAGGGCTTGACGAACTCAAGCTTTGTGGGATGATTTTTTTTTTTGATCCCTAATATCAGATTGCTAGAATCTGTAGTCCAAATCCCTGCTTGAATCTGGGAGAGCTAAGAACAATGATTGAGAAGTCACAGGATCAAAAGGTAATAGAATCATAGAATTAAAGCTAAAAGAGGCCTCAGCATCCATTTAGTCCACTTTTGTAATTTTATTTGGGGTAATTGAGGCCCAGTATGGCAAAGGCACTTGTCCAAGTTCTCACAAGTAGTAAGAATCAGAAGCAGGACTTGAATCCAAGTACTTTGACTCTACAGACAATGGCATTGCTGAGAAGCAGATAATAGATTCAGCAATACAGGAAATTATCCTAGGAAGGAGGGTTGTTCAAAAGTGCGATGGATTATCTTAGAAGGTAGCAAATTTCCTAGTGCTGGAAGTTATCTATAAAAGATTGAATGATCTTTTATTGGGGATAGGGTGTTTGGGAGAAGTGGAGAAGAGATTCCTATAAGGGTATGTATTTTTCTTACAACAATTTTAATTCAGAAATTCTGGGATCCTAAGTATGCTACTATTTAATGTAAAGAGGAACCAAATATTTCTCCACAGAGAAAAGAACTTGAAAGAATTCAATTGCTTAGTTAAAGAGGATATTTCCCTGAAGCAAGCTATTATTTCCTGAGAATATCATTGTGATGTGCAAGTGAAAATGACTGGTACATCCTTAAATGTTCAGTTGAGTTATGTAATTTTACAAGAAGAGTTGAAATGGCCAGAGACAACTCTAGATTACTTGTTGCTGGCTCTGGGACAGTCGTTACAGGAAAAGGGAACAAGAAACCAACAAAATAAGAAAAAAAAAAAAAAAAAAAACCCAGAATGAAGTAGCAAGAACCCTCGCTGTTAAATCTAAATATCCAAATAGGATGGATGACTGAATAGATTCTTCTTGGCATATACTACTATTATTACTACTCTGTGAGCAAATCAGCCTTCATCAAAACAGATAAACAATAAATATATGTTCTAGCACTGTCTCAGAATGTATACATGCAATTTGTCTTGGCACTTTATGCATCAGTCTACTAGGAGTTCATCAGTTCCCTCTTTCTAGAAGTAGAGAGCATTTTTCATCTGGAGTTCTTTGCTACTTCCAATACTGACTTACTTTCAAGATCTCTTCCCCCCTATTTCTATAGCCTTTATTTTTTGCAAATTTGGTTGAGAGGTAAGCAATGAGAATAGAGAACATACTACTTCCAGCAAAGATTTAACAACAGAGACACACACATATTATTTCTCCAGAGACCTGTAATTTCATTGATTTCAGCATTCCCTCCACTGACATAGATCACAACTTACTTGGGAGATAATCAAGATTTGTTTTGCTTGAAAAATCCAATCCCCTGTAGCTTGGGGAGAAAAGATGGGGAGAATGATGGTAATGCTGATCTTCAGATGACAAAGGCACAGCCCATCAGTGGTCCCATAGTTAATACTGTTCAATCTTGGTAATATCTGCCAGAGATACCTCAAAAACCCAGAATTCTTTTCATTGAAAAGAATTTTCATTTCATTTTGTAGGTTTTTTTCTCACTCTACAAAGTATTTGTATTGGTTAGCTGTTCTCAGTGGTTATAAGGTAGTCAATTAAATATTTGACAGGCAGAGAAGTTACACCTTACATCTATTTTATATGATTACTGGGTGGGTGGATGGGTGGGAAACAACAACATGGGTTTTAGCTGAATTGTATTATCTTTATTCTAGATTTATTCTCACATATCAAGTGGAGATTCTCTAAGACTGTCTTCCACAGATGTTGCCTTTTAGCTTGGATGTGGTTCTGGATATGTCACAGATCATTTCAGCCAAGATCTCTAAGTGAGAACAACTGCTGCTTTTTTGCAAGATATGGAATAAAATTTTGTTTTGCATTAATCAGTCACAGCTATGCAGTTAACATACCAATGTCCTACTTAGCCCATGTTCAAAGTTTACTGCTGTCTTTATTTCTGGTGTCTAAATGCCCCAAGTTTATCAATCACATTGATGGGCTTTTGGTTAGAAGCATCCTTCTGGACACTGGTAACATTGGCTAATAATAATAATAATAATAATAATAATAATAAAAACTCCTATAACTTAAAAACAATATACAGCTTAGCTGTAAGATGGTGTCCACTGCAACCTCAAGGGGCCATAAATTAGATGATGACAACATGACAAAACACATCAACATCACATCAAGCCATATCACACCACAAAGTCACATCACCACACAAAGCCAAGAGCATATTAATAAGAACTACTTAAATGCCAACCTCAAACCATCAGAGTTGATTACATGCTAAAAACACATTAAAAAATTACATTGAAAAATTAAACAACTGAAACTTACTATGAATCAATTATCTCTAACTGGTAGAATCTGAGCAAATTTGAAGCCTTCCAGTGGTGTCTTTAATTCTCCCCCTCAAATTCTAATGTCGTTTTTCTACCTACTATTTCTTCTTCCTAGTTTTCATATATTAAATGAGAGCCTCCTAACCTTTAAGATTCATATTTCACTTACATATTCACACTCCTCAAACTTTTTTTTGTTAAATCATTAATCCTTTAAAAACCAAAGACACCATACTTCAGTCTCCAAATTTTTGAGAATTTTCTTCTTTCCATACTCCATCCCTCCATTCTTTCTTTTCTCCCTCCCTCTCTTCTTCCCTTCCTTTCTTGTTGAAGTTTTACCTTCAATCAGATAGTTATTGGAACTGGAATTTAAAACATGCTTGTACAAGCATTTATTAGTTTGGTACCTTAAAGCTTTGTTCCTACACATTCATTTATCTGGTCTTTTTCAAAGAAAGATCTTTCTTTGCCTACTTAGAACATTAAACTCTTCCCACAGAGGTGAGACATCATCTTATATCATTCACAAAGGAATATAAATCATTTTTATTACAGACCACAGATTTTTGTCCAAATTTTATTTGAAAATGATTTGTTCATATACATGTTTTATAGCATATTTTAAAATATAATTATTTTATTACCCTTTAACTATCAACTATCATCTTTAATAGACATCTTATAGCTTTTAATAATTAAGATAAATCTTTTGCTTTACCAAAAAAATGTTTTCTGCCCTTTTATCACCAAATTACAATATACTTTACATTTTGTATAATATTAAACACATTTACTTCACTCTGCTTCAATATTGAACTTTTGACATGTTTTCCTTGAGCTTAGTGTGTAATTGGTATGTTTATAATTGATATAGCTTTTCTTAGCATGTGATTGATATGTCATTGGCATGCTGGTTTTTCTAATAATCAGAGATATGCTAAAGTGGAACCTGGAAAAGTACAGGTTTCCATTTTCTAAAGATCTTTTCATCACAGCACAGATGATGAAATGGTCAATCATTCAAGGATAGGATGTTCATGGGACTATTATTCAGTCACAGTTGAGGGCACATTCTGATTCTGAGAATTTGGGATCAAAGACCTTGCAAAAGTTGAACATTAGCTGTCTTGGATCATTGTATTGATTACCTATTGATTGCTAAATCTCTTTTCCAGTTGATCATTGTACATTGTGGCTCAGGAAACAGGTTCAGAGTGATTACCCCATTGAGGAATTAAATGTCATTCACTGAAGAAAACATCAGAGGCAGGATTTGAAGTGCAATACTACTATGCTATCCTCTACTCTTCTATACCTCTCTACATTATTAGAGACAGAATGGTTCAGTGAAAAAACTTTGCATTTGGACTCCAAGAAACTTGACTTGATCCTTAACCCCTCCCTGATAGTGCCACTTTGGTGCCTAGGGACCCAATCATTCTGAATGTAACACATGATTTGTAGTTACTATCTTAATTCTTATATCCACTGATGATCCTGGTTCCAAGACCTTGACTACAAGATCCCTTTAGGATTATATGGATGTTCTTGAGGGATTTGGGTGTAATTGGAATGTTGCCTTTGATGATAAAATGTTGACATGTTATTGGTCAGCCCAGATGAGAGTTACTTTTAACTAAGGGCAACTTCAAGAAGACTCCACAAAAGAAGAAAAGGATTCCCTGTAGCCAAGAGTTGAGAATTTGCCCTTTGTCTGTGTTGCTAACTTTGAACTCATTCTCTCCAAGGTTCTTATATGCCCCATAGGGACAGTTAAATAGTGAAGTGGATAGAGTTCCAAGCCTGGAATCAGGAGGATATGAATTCAAATGTAGCTTGCCATTTACTAGCTGTGTGACCCCAAGGCAAGTCAATTTGCTTCTTTTTCTATCTTAGTTCCTCTGTCAAATGAGCTGGAGAAAGAAATGACAAACCACTACAGTATCTTTGCCAAGAAAATCCCAAATAGGGTCATAAATATGACTCCCCTTCCCCAATTGTGGGTTCTATAAGCAATTTTCTTGGTGTACCTGCTTAGTATTAACTACCATTAAATACTCCTTTAAAAAAACTCATTAAATCTGGCTAACAATCAATGGAGAGAACACACTATTTATGAATGGCAATAGTAGTAACCCCAGTAACCTGATGAGTTACCCCTAGAATTCTGAGTAGTAATCAGCTGCCCCCTGGGGAAGATCTAACCTGTGAACTGACAATACTGTGGTATTGGGAAAGCAACCCTCCTCTGGGAAAGCAGTGCTACTCATTATATTATAGATCCTAGATTTAGAGCTGAATGGGACCATAGAAGTCATCTAACCCAAACTCCTTATACAATAAATGAATAAACATTGTAGCACAGAGTGAAGTAAATGTGTTCAGTGTTATACAAATAGTTACACACTCAAGATCTGAATCCAAATTTTCTGACTACAAAATTAGAATTCTTTGCATTATATGTTGAATCCCCATTAGCACAAAGCACACATTTTTCATCATTTGTTATATTCTACTTTTTGTAATCCCCTTTTAAGGCTTTTCTGGCAAAGATACTAGAGTGGTTTGCCATTTCCTTCTTCAGCTATTTACAAATAAGGAAACTGAGGTAAAGAAGATTAAGTGACTTGCCCTCACCTGAACTTGACTTTTTGAGTTGCTATATTTTCACATAACTAATAATTGTTTAAGGTGAAATATGAACTCAGGTCTACCTGAGTTCAGGACCAAGGTTCTATTCATTGGTCCTTACACAAATTGGGTGCTTAACAAATTTTGTTAAATTGATGATGGATCTAGAACTGGAAAGTACCACTAAATTATTTGAGGGAGGTTAGATTCCAGCTTCTTAAACTGTGGTTCAGGACCCTATAGGAGGTCTTGTAACTGAATGTGAGAGTCACAGAATTATGATTATCAAAATGTTTGATCTGTATATCTATTTTATATACGTACATACCCAGGATCATGTAAAACTTTCTCAGGTGAAAAGGGGTCATTTGTGGAAAAAGTTTAAGCCCTAGGTTAGAAGATTTGTCCAAAGATACATAGTAATTCTCTGAAGCAAGTTTTGAACCTAGATTCTTTTGACTAATACCTTAAGGGATATTTCCTGCCATTAATTGAATTAAATTAAATAAAAGCTTGTTAATGTTCACCAATATGTGATAGTTATTGATTTATGTTAGTGATGCTTCATATTATTATACTTATTACAGTACAGATGAAATGAGGACTTGGGTCTTTGCTGTGGTAGCTGAAGTTCCAGCAGCTGTTCGCAGCTTGACTCCTACTTTTCCCTTGAGGCTTCTCTGAACCTCCAGGTGATTTTCACCTATTTACTGACTAGGGATCTGAGTGGAGTGAGGAAGGAATGTAGGAAATAGAGATTGAAGGAGTTGGAAAGATAATTGAGAGGAGTACAAAAAAGTCAAAAAGACTGTAGAAGGCTCTGAATAGCAACTAGGTTAAGATGTCCCAACTAAACCTTGAAGCAGAGAAGTTAATGGAATTCATTTGTCCTAATACATCTGAGAGTGAAGGTTAGGGACCAGAATTGCCTTTCAGGAAGGCAATCATAAAAATTTTAGCAGCCTGAAGAGCCCTTTTGTCCAGCTAAATGGGTGGGGATTGAGCATGACTAACAATAAAATTCAAAATTTATAAATTAGCCCCAAGGTATATTGACCCAGGAAGTCTCCTAAATAAGCAATGACATCTTCCCAAAGAAGGGGTGGCAGCAGCAGTATGACAACTGCAGAAAAAGAGTATGGTAGCAATAGCAGCAGGACAGCAGAACTTTGAAACTTCAATTGAGCCTGTGCTGGAGGAAATAGCAATGAAGGGGAAATTTTTGGACCATGCTGAGGAATAATGTGAAAGAAACAAACCTGTATTGTGAGTCCTTTAAGATAAAAGCACAGAAAGGAAGTGAGGTCTGCTAGAGCAAAAGATTTCTGGATTCTCTGGAAGCCCAAGTTCTTTCCCTGCTTGGGGAGTTGGGAGTGGGGGAAATGTCTCTGATCCTAGGATAGCACAATAAGTCAAGCGCCCTAGATAGATTCCTGGATTAAGTGATGGTCACTATAAAAATAGTTTTGGTTTTGGGTTTGTTTTTGTTTTTTGTTTGTTTTGGGATTTTTTTGATTCCTTAATGACTTTGGGTTGGGGTGGGGGTGGGGGGGTTTGAAGTGGTTCTTCAACATCAGGATGGCTTTCTAAGCCTGGAGTGATTCTAAAGGTCGCTAGGGAAGCTCTCACTCAGCTGAAGAGAAAATCTTCTTGACTGTTTATGGGCTCAGGTATGAGTCCTTTTTTTGTATTTAGCAATGTGCATATAAATTTGTTTTTACTCCAGCTTGGTTCTGGTAAAAGAGCTAAAGACACCTAGACAATTGCAAGAAAAATAAGTTAGATTCTGTTGTTTCCAGCGGGAATCCTACATGTGGACAATGACCAAAAATTATTATTTAGTTAAAAATCATTATAAACTAAACTTGAGTTCATATGAGCAGAGAATTACTGCCTTGAGCAACACGTAAAAAAGCAAAGATTTAAAATGATAGTCACATCTGAGAATTGAGAATAATCATAATTGAGAAACATAGTTTTTTTTTTTTTTATATTACTGGAAAATATTTTACAGGCAGAATCATCTGATGGGTAAAAAGCTAGTCCTAAAAATCAGTAAAACCTTGGTTTAAGCTGCACGAGTTTTACCTATGTGATTCCAAACAAAATACTTAACTTCTTTAGCTTGTTTCCTGATCATCAAATTAGAATTAAGAAGGGGTAGCTAGGTGGCTCAGTGGTAGAGCACCAGCCCTGAAATCAGGAGGACCTCAGTTCAAATTTAGTCTCAGGCATGTAACACTTCCTAGCTATGAAACTCTGGGCCACTCACTTAACTCCAAGTGCCTCAGCAAGGAAAAAAAAAGGGGGATTAATATAGAACCTACCACATAAGGTTGTTATGAGGATCAAATGAGATAACATATAAAAAGTGTTCTGCAAATTCTAAAGAGCTATATTAATGATTGCCATTACTTTTTAATATTAAAATTGCAATTAGTTAATAATTAAATTGAAATTAATTAAAATTATTATCATTTTAAGAGGGTAATAGTAAACATTTTGAATATTTGAATCCTTAAACTGCATAATTAGAAAGGTAGCATATCATGTTGGCTAGAAAGCCAAGTGTAGAGGTGAAGAAGTCCTCCCTCTCACACATATTGTCTTTGTGAATCCTATGCAAATACTCTTAGGCAATTCTGTGAGGTTAGGAGACAGACATGGTGGCCACATACATGAAGGAGTTTTATCATCTAGAAGTTCCTTCCATCACTAAAATAAAGGTCTCATGCATATCCATAATTTTTTAAACTAAATTTTATTTTTCTTCAATTAGCAAACTTTTTTTTTTCTTTCCCTTTCACCTCTTCTCTCCATGACATGGGGATAAAAGAAAAGAAAGCCTTTATAACAAAAGGTTATAAGGTCAAGCAAGACAAATTTCCAGGTCTGAAAAATTCTACATTCTGAGTACCTCACCTCTCTGTCAAGAATGGGTAGAATACTTATTCAGCAATTCTTGGAAATCAGTTGATTATTGCATTGATAATAATAATAGCTAACATTTACAAATTATCTACTATGGTCCTGGCATTGTACTAAGCACGTTACGTCTTATTCACTGACAGCCCTATGAGGTAGGTGCTATTACTATTCCCATTTTACTGATGAGGAAACAGAGTCATATAACTTGGTCAGAGTCAAAGAGTTAATAAGTATCCAAGGGTAAATTTGAACTTAGGTATTTTTGACTCCGGATCCAGCGCTCTATCCATTCTATCACCTAGTTGCCCCTTAAGAATTTAATCAAAACTCTTACTCCAAAGAGATAAAAGAAAGAGGAAAGGACCTATAATATATACCTGCATATTTATAGCAGTTCTTTTTGTCATAGCAAAGAACTAGAAACTAAGGGATTACTAATCAGCTGGGGAATGATAGAACAAATTATAGATACAGACATGTTTGTAATAGAATACTATTTTTGTAAGGGGAATAATTTCAGAGAACTGTGGGAAGACTTATAAGAACTGATTCAGAGTAAAGGAAGTAGCCCCAGAAGAACAAATTATACTATAATAACAGCATTATAAAAATGGATAACATAAGCCTTAAGATCTTTGATTAATGCAATGGTTCCTCTCCATCTGATAGCCTATCTTGCCACTGGTCAACTCTCTGGGACATGTGGAAAATTATTGAGTCAGATCAATTTCATTATACTACAACATTCTACTGTCATAAATAAATATGCTGACTATCAAAGAATTTTGGCACTTTATTGAAACAGATTATATTAGGAATAAATCATTAAATGTTGAATCTTCTCTTCATGTTCAAAGCCAGGCAGAGCACTAGACCTGGGTCTTGGGACCTTGGTCTTTTTTTTTTTTTTTTTTTTGTACAATTAGCTTGTGAAGGAAATGAAAAATGCAGGTGGGCAAAAATATAGGGATTGGGAATTCAATGTAATGGTTTTTAGTCATCTCCCAGAGTTCTTTTGCTGGGTGTAGCTGGTTCAGTTCATTACTGCTCCATTGGAAATGATTTGGTTGATCTCATTGCTGAGGATGGCCAGGTCCTGGGGACCTTGGTCTTAACCCTAGTTTGACCACTTGCTCCCTCTGTGGTGTCACTTAATCTCTCTGAACTTTTGTTTCCCTATCTGTAAAATGAGGGACTTTGACTAGATGACCTTCAAGATCCTTTTCAGCTCTATATAAATCTGTAATCCTGCCAAAAGACCAGATTGTAGTATTTTCATGGTCCAAAAATCAGTATATCCTTGGAAAAACACAATCCTTTTTTTTTTTTTCCAAGAAAGGAAAATATTTAGAGAAAAAGTGTGGCTTCCTGAATGTTAACTAGCTTTTATAAAACTATTTTAATGAAGAACTGAAAGGGAATCATCAGGGGGAAATGGGAAGAGAGACTGGAAACATTTCTCTTCAAAATGTTGTATACATAAGCTTATAAATTAAGTAGAGAAACCAGCCCCAAGCAAGACCTCTTTGGGACTTTTACCCAACCTCAGACTTAAAAAAAAAATTACAAGGAATTATGTTGAACTGTAGTTGGCCCTTTGGTCAATGAATCATTGCTGCAGCAACCCCAACATTAACACATCTAAAATACAATGGGTTCTTCAGCTCTCCATACAAACTGCACACAGTGCCCACATTCATTACCAGCTTCTCACATTAAATTCTCACCTTGGAGATCAGTACTGCAACAAAACCTGTCTTCTTTATTAGTGCCCTGTCTGAGATTACTGTAATTCCCTTCACTTAGGCCATGAGTCCTCTTCATAATTAACCTCTCTTTTCATAATTTAATGGATCTTATAAGCAATCAGGGTCTTAGACATGCAGCTAAGCTAGCAATTCATCAGTAGGGCTTCCTTTCATGGATATACCAAGGCACTTTTTAAAGAACTCTTTTTTAAAATTTTAATTTAATTTATTTTTTTTATGTTAAAGATGGAAGAAATATATGTAAAATCCAATATATGCATACATATTTATGTAGTTATCTTGCTGCACAAGAAAAATCAAATCAAACAGGAAAAAAATGAGAAAAGAAAATGCAAGCAAATAACAAAAAGAGTGAAAATGTTATATTGTGAATCACACTAATTTCCCACAGTCCTCTTTCTGGGTGTGGATGGCTCTCTTCATCACAAGATCATTGGAACTAATATGAATCAACTCATTGTTGAAGAGAGCCATGTAAAGGACTCTTGAAAAACAAACAAGCAAACATTTTTTAATGCTATAAAAATAGGTAGTGAGTTGCTTGGACTACTGATGGGAAAATGTCTTTATTATTTTGCTGATGGTCCCATTAGACCCGAGTTCACTTTTTTTCCCCCTTTTATGTAAAAGTCAAGTTTATCTTCATGTGAATTCTGCAGTCCTTTTCCTGCATCCCTAGGGGCAAGCTGGTCATGGGTTACTTGAAGCTGAGTACCAGCAAACAGCTCCCTCTCTAAAAGTACTGGCATTTCCTAGGTGTCCTCAAATTTACTGTGCCTTATTTTGTTCTTCCTGCTGTGTCTTTTTAAAGTATAAAGCACTATACTTCCCTAAATCCCTGATGTGAGAAAAAAATCTTTGAGCAAACAATAAAAAGAAATGAGGAAGGAAGGGAACAAGATTTATCTCATTGAGCCATCTTAAGTGACAGTGAATAGTTTGGTGATCTTCTCCAAAGTCATGGGTGGATCAGTCATTGGTGAACCCAGTGCATTTTCCTGAATATTTCTGGAAGCTTTTCTTTTTCTAGTAGGGGGTCCCTCATAGCCTTTTTCTCATGATTTTCTTCTATTTTTTTTTCTGTGTCACTGTTTGCCTTCATCTACTGATTAAATCATCACTATTAAATCTTGTTCTTTCATGGTCTGACTGTTAGTAGATGGGAGAGGTGGGAGGGCAGAGCATGGGAAAGGTACTATGTAGGTGGAAGTGAAGAGTGATTGGCATGGGTGTTAGATACAAACAGAATAATCCTTTCATTACAACTAATAGTGCTGTAGAAAACATGTTAATGTGACAGGTTCAAATTTTAAAATTGCATTTGGGAAAAATCGCTTGGGTACCATACCTTTACTTATACTTTTTGGAATGGGAATGGGGTGAAAAGAGCATACTCCTATTCATGTAGCTATTTCTTTAACATGGGGCTAAAACCTTCATGTCCCACCAGTAAGAAGAGATGTGCCATTAATTTTGACTGTTGTCTTCTAATATAGGGACCAAAAGGAGGTTGGAAGAAATTCATTCTCAAAAAGAGTAAACTGTGCAAGAATGATTTAAGCAGAGTGTCTTTAACTCCAAATATTATGTTATCTTTCTATATCCATGATCTTGCACAATGGGGTTTTCGCTAGTTGAATAACCTAGATTAAGGTCATGGATTTTAGTATTAAAGCTGTGTTCATCATAATACCCACACTCTCTCCAGACCTTTCTTTCTAATTCAATTCATAAGTTCATTGTCAAAGAACTAGAAGGGACTTTTTTTTTTAATTTTTAAAAATTAATTTATTTAATAATCTTTAATTTACAGGTTATATGCATGGGTAACTTTACAGCATTGACAATTGCCAAACCTCTTGTTCCAATTTTTCACCTCTTACCCCTCCACCCCCTCCCCCAGATGGCAGGATGACCAGTAGATGTTAAATATATTAAAATATAAATTAGATACACAATAAGTATACATAACCAAACCGCTATTTTGCTGTACAAAAAGAATCAGACTCTGAAATATTGTACAATTAGCTTGTGAAGGAAATCAAAAATGCAGGTGGGCATAAATATAGGGATTGGGAGTTCAATGTAATAGTTTTTAGTCATCACCCAGAGTTCTTTCTCTGGGCGTAGCTGGTTCAGTTCATTACTGCTCCATTGGAAATGATTTGGTTGATCTCATTGCTGAGGATGGCCAGGTCCATCAGAACTGGTCATCATATAGTATTGTTGTTGAAGTATATAATGATCTCCTGGTCCTGCTCATTTCACTCAGCGTCAGTTCGTGTAAGTCTCTCCAGGCCTTTCTGAAATCATCCTGTTGGTCATTTCTTACAGAACAGTAATATTCCATAATATTCATACACCACAATTTATTCAGTCATTCTCCAACTGATGGGCATCCACTCAGTTTCTAGTTTCTAGCCACTACAAAGAGGGCTGCCACAAACATTCGTGCACATACAGGTCCCTTTCCCTTCTTTATAATCTCTTTGGGATATAAGCCCAGTAGTAACACTGCTGGATCAAAGGCTATGCACAGCTTGATAACTTTTTGAGCATAGTTCCAAACTACTCTCCAGAATGGTTGGATTCGTTCACAACTCCACCAACAATGCATCAATGTCCCAGTTTTCCCGCATCCCCTCCAACAATCATCATTATTTTTTCCTGTCATCTTAGACAATCTGACAGGTATGTAGTGGTATCTTAGAGTTGTCTTAATTTGCATTTCTCTGATTAATAATGACTTGGAGCATCTTTTCATATGACTAGAAATAGTTTCAATTTCTTCATCTGAGAATTGTCTGTTCATATCCTTTGACCATTTTTCAATTGGAGAATAGCGTGATTTTTTATAAATTAGAGTTAATTCTCTATATATTTTGGAAATGAGGCCTTTATCAGAACCTTTGACTGTAAAAATATTTTCCCAGTTTATTGTTTCCCTTCTAATCTTGTCTGCATTAGTTTTGTTTGTACAAAACCTTTTCAGTTTGTTATAATCGAAATTTTCTATTTTGTGATCAGTAATGATCTCTAGTTCTTCTTTGGTCATAAAGTCTTTCCCCTAGAAGGGACTTTTAAAATTATCTAGTCTAACCATGTAATTTTTTTTTTCAGATGAGAAACTGAGACCCAGAGAGTTTAAGTGATTTGCTATACTTTCAAATTTTAAGTGACAGATTTAGGATTTCAATTCAACATTTATTAAATACCTATTATATGTGAAACAGTGCATTGGATTACCCTCGAGGAGGCTTACATTCTACCTCCTTTCTACCTACAGAATTTGATGAATCCAACAAGGTTTTGAAATCTCATTGGATACATAAGCATTACAGCGCATCATTAATTATCAATAATAAAAATGGTGATAAAGAAATTCTTAGATTAATCAAGTTTTAAGATAAATGAATAAATACTAGTTAAATGCAAATTAAAACAATTCTGATATTTCACTTTGTACCCCATCAGATTGATAAGGTCTAGATTTAGGGAACCAAAATGAGATTAGGGTTTCTGGTCATCAGGGAGTTAAATGATAAGGTCTAGTGGCAGATTTGGGATTCAGGGAACCAAATGGAAAGGTTTGGCTCCCCTGTACCCCCTGGGATTTGACGCAAGGGTAGGGAGTTTTGGGGAACTCCCTTCTGGTGGCGCAGTGATTCTCTGTAAAGGAATTTACAGACCTGAAAACCTAGATTGATAAAAGAAGTTTAATTATAGGGATTGGGGAGTAAGGTTAGAAATCCTGACAGAGGCATAAAGTCTCATTAGGGAAATAGGTAAGGATAAAGAGAGGGTGACACTGGAAAAGAATATTCCAGTGGACAGAGGCTCCTTGGCATCCCAAGCATGGCATAGCCTAGTATGTTTGGAACCTCTGCAAAGAGAGGATTTTAGTTTGGCTCTTTTATATTGAGTGTCTTAGTGGGGGCTGGGACAACCCGAGTAGAGCAGGTCAGACTCAGTGAGGGCTGGGACAGCTCAAGTTGGCTCATCAGCTTGGGCTGGGATTTGAATAGAATTCAGTGAGTTTCAGGACTGAATCAACAAGAAAGAAACTGTTTGTCCTTCCGGCAGGGTCCCTCATTGAGAGAGAGTTGAAGGAGATTTTCTTCTTCAAGGATTTTTAGAGTTTTGGGGTCCTTTCTTCAAGATTAGTAAGGATACAACAACAACCAAAAGATAAGTGATGGAGGGGCTGTTGCAACAGAGATTCATTAATGCACCTTTGGTGGACCATGCTGTGTATGAGACCATCCTACTTATGAATGGGTATAACTATTTTGGAAAGCAATTTGGAAGCATATGCCAAAAGTCACTAAATAGTAACTAAAACAAAGCTAATAAATAGTGATTGTGATTGTGATAAAATACTATTGTGCTGTAAGAAATGAGACAAGAGACATGAGAAGACATATAAAAATGCACAGTGAAGTTAGCAAAGAAAAGAACAATGTTTGCTATCATAAAAATGAACAATTTTAAAGACTTATAAAGTGAAGATGAATGAAACAAGTAGAATCAGAAGAATGACCTATACAATAAGAACAATACTGTGAAAACAAACAATTTTGAAAGCTGTAAGAACTATGATGATTCATGATTCAAGAGGACAAATAATGGAGCATGCTGTTCATTTCCTGACAGGAGATGGATTCAGTGTGCAGAATAAGGCATATTTTTTTGAACAATACCAAAGGGGGAAATTTGTTTTGCCTGACTATTCATATTTGTTTTAAAGATTTTCTTCTTTTCTCAATTTAGGTGGGGAGGGGGAATAGGAAAGAGACAAAAGAGATTTTTGTTAATTAAAAAAATAAAACTTTATTTTGTGTATGTGTGGCAACTAGGGTTAAGTGATTTGCCCAGGATCTAGTAAGTGTTAAGTGTCTGAGGCTCCTTCCTCTAGCTAGGGCACCTCTAGCTGCCCCTAAAATAAAACTTTTATAAAGACATATAGGTATATATATATATATATATATATATGTATATATATATATACACCTATATGTGTATATATATATATATATATACATATACATATATATATATATGTATATATATATATATATATATATATATATATATATATTTCATAGAGGATTAACTCTCCCAGGGTCATCTTCCACATACTTAAGGAGAAAGTAGGGACAGGAAGGAAAGAGATAGTTTACCAAATCAAAATTAAGGAACACTTTTTACAAGAAAGTCCTCCCACCTAGAGCAGCCCCCAAGCTCCACAATGCAATACAAATTAGTCAACAAAATAGTTATAGAATGGCAGCTTATAGAGATTTTCCTAATGCTTCAAAACATCTATGGAAATGGCTTTGGAAGAGTGACTTCATGAGTTTTAAATGTGTTTGTAAAGGGATCAGTTCCAGCCCCTACCCACCCACCTCCATGTGGGTAAAGAGCATTCATTAAAATGCAATAACAACATGTTTATACAATTGTTTGCTCCTTGGACTCTTTAGGGAGCATTGCCAACTCTTTATTGGGAATTTAAACGTGCATAGCAAATGGAGAAAGAAGGACAAATACATCATCTCCTAGAACAAAGGTAACAAATAGAAGCTGGGAATGTGTTTCTGGTAGGATAAACACATATAAAACCTTCACTGACCCTTAGAAAGCATGAACATTCAACATACTGTTTATGCAAAGGGAAGTCACTTTGAAGAATTTCAGAGAAAAGCAGTGGGACTGTTTGTCAAGTCACAAATCTGAAAGGCACAGATCAAGAACATCAAAAAATATTTATCTAAGTTTCTCAAAGTGTTGGTGAAATCACTAATCTGCCAGATGGAGACATTTCCCATAGATGTGAGGGCTACGGGGTTTTTATCTGTTTCAGGGTGATGGGTGCCATCTGATCCATTGAGTGGTCCTTCCTGTATACTAGGCAAGTACTGAAGGAATGCAAACACAAACCAAAGAGCAAGGAAAAAGGACTTCTCCTTTATGATTTTTTTTTTTTTTTGGCACAGGAAAAACAATGGAACATATCTATAATTACTTCCTGAGCACTTATAATCAATCACCACTTGAACTGAAAGCTTGTAGATGAAGCTCCCACTCCACACATTTTCAAGTGGAAACATTAAATCTGGGGAGGCATAAAGAGAGCCAGGTACTGCTCAGTAGAGAGCACGATTTCAATTAAATTTTTTCCTTTTTTGAAAGTCACTTGGCCACTGACAGTTTTCAAAAAAATCTTTTGAGAGTTTATGGGTTTCTTTTTCTTTTTTTGGCAGACTTGGAAATTAGATCAGCAGGTCCTTGACTTGTAGTGTTGGGCTTCTTTTTACTACTGGTTCCTTCATTATCAAGCCTCCTATATTTGAAAGAAAAGGAAGAACTGGAAGAGATCCCAGATTTTACTTACATAATACTTTTTTTTCCTAGAGACTTCAAAGAATGACCTTCCAAGGATAGCTTATATGATGCCCCTGTATAAACCTGGGGAAAATGTCCATTATCCTCATGTTGTAACTGGGGAGAATGAGGACTGACTGAGATAATATACAATAGAGCATATAACTTTAGGATGTAGGGCTTGGGTTTCTATATTAGAGGACTCAGTGGTACCTGGAACCTAAAAATTAGAATTGTAGATGAGCATCTTTTTTTTTTTTTTTTCTTTTCTCTTTGGGCTAGCTCACTGGCCCTAATCTTCACTGAAACTGGCAAATCTGGGGTTTCCATTTAGATCCACATTGCTATTACTTTCAAGATCTCTAGGGTCCTATCCTAGTGCATAGAATATACTTCTACTACTTATAACTGGAATTTCTGGTTACTCATCATTATTTTTCCCATTTTACAAATCCTTCAGTATAATAACATTACCTCTTAGCCAGGGGCACTTTAAAACAGAAAGCAAAGCAAGAATTATGAAAATGTAACATTATATCCATAAACCTAGGATATAATTGCCTAGGATAGTAGCCAGTGTCCATATGGGAAAGTGGGTACAAACTTCCAGAACCATGGTAGGGAAATACACAAATAGTAAATACATGTGCCCATAGCAAATCATAACTCGGAACTGCAGGTCTTGATGTCTCCTTTTCCTTCAGGAACATCATGCATGACAATTAACTAAAGTGTATAACTGCTCCTATTTTGGGATTCTCTGTCCTTCTGCTTCAGTCTTAGATTACCCCCAACTTTCTCTGCTTTCACTTCTACAGCTATGCTGCTGAATGAGAATGAAAATAGAGAAAATTACATGATCCTTCGGTCTGGGTCCATCACAAATTTGTTATACAGTTTCAACTGGGCCCTCACTGCTGCTAAGCAAATCTACTCTAATCTGCCTTATCCTTACTATTCTACTGTCTAGAGAAGATCTTTAAAAGCTTTTTATCCCTCCTTGAACTATCCCCCCAACTCTCAGCTGAGAACTTTTCTTTCTATCTTAGAGAACAAATTAATGCCATTCACTATGAAATCCCTCTTATCCCCTCTTCTTCATATCCCATCACTCAGATGCCTTATTCTACTAGCTCCTCTTTCACCCATCTCCAATGATGAAGTAGCCTTACTCTTAACCAAGGCTAACTTTTCCACCTATTCAAGCAACCCTCGCTTTTGCCTCTAAATCCCTTCATGCCCACTCTTTCACTTATTTTCAATTTCTCTGTCTACTGGTTTATTTCCTATAAATATTCTCATGCCTCTTCAGTCTGAAAACAAACCTCACCTGATCCATCTATTCTACTTGTCTTCCAATATCCCTTTTACCTTTTGTAACTAAAGTTCTCAAAAAACCCTATAATTAGGTGCTTTTTCTCTCCTTTCATTATCTTTTTAACCCCTTACAATCTGACTTCTGACCTTATTCCACTAAAACTGCTCTCTCTAAAGCAAGTAATGATATCTTATTTCCAAATCCATTAGCTTTTTATTTCTTAATCTCTTTAACCTCTTTGTAGCCTTTGACACTGTTGATCACTCTCTCTGTCTCTCTCTTTCTCTCTCTTTCTCTGTATCTTTCTCTCTCTTCTCTCTCTCTCTTCTTCTCTCCCTCTCTCCCTTTCTTCCCCTCTGTCTCTGTCTTTCTTTCCCTCTCTCAGTTTTCCTCCTACCTATCTGACTGTTCCTTCCTGACTTCTTTGTCTATTGTTTTAAAGCATTCTTCAGAGTTCTGTGCAGGACCCTCTTCTTTTTTCATTCTCTATTATTTCATTTTGAGATTTCACTATTTCTCAGGAATTTAATGATCCCCTCTATGAGGATGATTATCAAAATCCTTCCACTAACTCTTTACAAACCCTCTAGTTTGCATGTTCATCTCTTTCAGACATCTCGAACTGAATGTCCAGTCCTTAAACATATTGCATCCCAAATGAAATTGCCTTCAGTAACAAATACAAAATAGTCTGTTTAACATTCAAAGCCTTTCATAACCCAACCCCCTCCTTTATTTCCAGTCTTATATCTCACTCTCTAACACATATTCTCTGATTCAGAGATTCTTGGTCATGAAGACACTATATTCTCCTCCCAGTAGATTGTTAACTCCTTAAGGATAGGAAATCTATTTTGTTTCTTTGTTTTCTGGTTTAGTGCATAGAAGGGCTTTAAAAAATGTGCGTTCTTTTCTCTTTGGGCAGGGTCACTTTTTTATTGGCTTCTATGTGCTACTAATCTTCTGAACTGTTGGGGTCCTGTTAAGACCTTTTAAGCAAATCAGTTTTCCTAAGCCTTGGATCTTCAGGGCTATCCGCAATCAACCTTAGCTTGGTCTAATATCAGCTTTTATCCAAAAGCAGTTCCCCTTAGACTAAGCTGTACAATGCTTTATCAACAGGCTCCCTGGGCTGGGTTCTGAAAAGTTTCCATTTTTCAAGCAGTAGATAATTATGCAGAAAGGTAAAAGTAAATTACGTTGGTGGAAACAGTTCTAACAGCAGCAAGTAGCAGACAGCAGTGCCTGGCCTGAGATCTTGCTGTCACTCAACTCTGAGGTTACTTCTTAGCTCTCATGAGGATGCTGAGACCTGATTTTCAACAAAGCTACTGCTCTAAAGCAGGATCTCTTACGGGCAATAACTCACCTCTTTTTAAAAAAATAATTTTAAATTAATATTTTGGTTCTTATATAACCTGAATTTCTCCCCATATTCCTTCTCTTCTTTCTCTCAGAGAGTCATCCCAAATAAGAAAGAATATTTTAAAAAATGAAGAAGAGAAAAATTAAACATTCAGCAAAAAAGACCAAACCAACTCTGAAAATGAGTTGTGTTTCAAGTCTATAGAACTACCTACTCTGCAAAGGAAGTAGGAGTGGGAGGGGGAGGTATAATTTCATATTTATTTGTGCTACCATTCTGGTTCTTTTTAATTTTACAACATTTGACTGTGACAGTTATTCTTTCTATTTATATTGTAGTCATTGGATATATAGTTTTCTTGGCTCTGCTTATTTACTCTGCATCAGTTCAATCTTTCAAGTATTTTTCTCTGTATTTAAGTCAACACACATTTATTAAACACCTCCTATGTATACTACATTGAAGATACAAAGAAAGGCAAAAAATAGTCCCTGCCCTCAACTGGGGAGACAACATGTAAACAACTATGTACTAACAAGACTAAATGGAAGACAATCTCAAGGGAAGGCACTAACATTAAGGGGAACTGGGAAGGGCTCCTTGTGGAAGGTACACTTTTAAATGAGACTCAAAGGAAGTCAGGAGGTAGAGGTGAAGAGAAAAAAGCATTCTAGGGATAGGGAACATCCAAGAGATGAAAACTTCCAAAATATGATGATTCATTCTTTCAAATGGTTGTAATTGTTTGCAGTTATTCTTCTGAAGATTTTGTATCCGTTGACTACTATCTATTTGGGAATAGCCTTTAGTCATATATTTTTACATCTGTTAGTTATCTATACATCTTGAATACTAAATTCTTATTTGGGAAATTTGGTACAAAGTAATATTGCCATTTTAGCTATCTTGGCAAGGCCAATGATCATGGAATATTCCTCTAGTTATTTAGAATTTAAGGAACACTTTGTAATTCTGTTTATTCAAGGTTGTGTGTATGTGTGGGTTTGATTTCCTACATTAATCCCCAGCTAGTTTATTCATTTTATAGTTATTTTAGATTTTATCAGTTTCTAACTTTTCTTTTGTCATTATTTCTGTCAATGACATCAAAAGTTACCCAATCTTTCATTCTTGAAACTCTGGTATTATTTCTGACTCTTCTCTATATCTTGCCTCACATTTACAAAGTGTGTTGAGTCTGTCTCTGTAATATCTTGCACATCCATTTTTTCCCTTTCAGTCCTATCGGTATCCCTTAAGTACTTACCTCTCATCCACCTGGAGTCAATCAGTCAGTCAATAATCACTTATTAAGCCTTCATATGCCAGTCTGTGCTAGGCACTGTAAAAAAAGGCAAAACCACTGGACTATCAATCATTTTTATATATAAAATAATACATACAGGTACATATCTAGACATTTAATAAATATGCACTGTATAACCTATAATTTATATGATCATATATGACATATAGGGCATGATGCCTAATATATTATAGTAAATCATGTTTAATCCTTAGAGTAACCTTGTGAAGTAAGTGTATGCTGTTACTAACCCTATATCTGCAGATGAAAAACTTTATATAGATAAATATATAGATAGATAAAATTATAGGTATATACATTTATCTATATCTATCTATAAGATTTTATTTAGTTCTAACAACCTCTCTCTTTTTCCCTTTCCATGTGTGTGTGTGTGTGTGTGTGTGTGTGTGTGTATGTATGTAATGGGATAAAGGCACAATTTTTATTCCGAATGAATTACTTAATATTCATGGGGTGTGAGTAAAAGCACCATCCCACA
>NC_045426.1:578117817-578130317 GCF_902635505.1 Sarcophilus harrisii | reverse complement strand
GAAGCTGGAAGAAAGGAAGTTAGGAAGGAAAGAAAGAGGAAAGAAAGGAAGGGAGGGAATAAAGGAGAAAGGAAGGAAGGAAGGGAATAAATGAGGAAGGAAGAGGAGAAAAAGAAGGAAGGTAGAAGAAAAGAAAAGAAGGAAAGAGGAAGGAAAGAAGGAGGAAGGAAGGAGAGGAGAGAGGAAGGAGGAAAGAAGGAGGGAAGAGGGAAGGGAGGGAGGAAGGAAAGAAGGAGAGAATGAAATAAGCTTTTGCTATATTCCAAGCACTGTGCTAATGACTCTACAAAGATTATCATTTAATCATTACAATAATACTGAGAGGTAAATGCTATTGTCATTCTCATTTTATATTTGAAGAAAATGAGGCAAATGGAGCTTAAGTGATTTACCTGTGGTCTTGTGGTTAGTTGTGTCTGAGCTGGGATTTGAATCCAAGTCTTCCTGACTTTAGACCTAATACTCAATTCACTGCACCACCCAGTTGAAGTTGTTTTTAATTTTAAAAACCGTTAACTGTTGCTATTAAAGAATAAACACTTGTCAAGAGCAAAGCAATATTAAGACTGGAGTGCTAAATATTATAAAAAAAGGTAGTTTAACTGATCAATTAATGTTAAATCAAAACCATTGTCAGAAGAAATCCATAAGCCTGTAAGATATAGGCACATTGATGAGACTCAAATATATTCACTCCAAAAAATGCTTTGTGGATTGTTTTTTTACTTCTCACAGACCTGAAAGTCTTGTTTCCATTGATATATCTATATCTATATCTAGTTAAACTTCAAAGAATTATTTTAAATTATAGTTTACAAATGGAGATGGACCAAAACATGCCACAATTCACAAAAAAGTTAATAAAATTCTCCCAGAGAGGAGGTAATCATAATTCAGTGGCCTAGGAATTCATCAAGACAAGACTTGGAAAAAAGAACTCTTTTATGAAAGACACATTTTTATATATAAATTGTTAAGTGTTGTTTTATAATGCTGAATTAAAGAATGTCTGTCAAAAATCTTGTGAATACAATGCCAAATCATGTAAAAGAAAACATTATAGCAAAAAGCAATATTGCATATTAAAAGTTTTTTTTTAAGATTTAAAAGTTCTGTTTATTGTATGTATTGTTAGTTATTTTACGTCATAGCAAGTAAGTCTCACAATCCTGTAAATTCTTGTTGAGCATTTGTTTGTATTTAGTAGTAAAAGTATTAAAATTTTCTTTTTTCCTAGTGACTCAGTGACTCTTGATCTTGACTCTGCACTTGGACCAATAAGTAGTGGGACTAAAGTATGATGATACATACTTAAATATACAATAATAACTAAATACCTATCTAATAACTATATAGCAAAAGAGAATCTTATAAGAACGAGAAGAGTGCAAATTTTCAAGAAAGGTCCAAGGAAGAAAAGATCATTTCTTTTCATGGACTGATTCCGCATTCAAGTCTACCTCATCCTTCAATAATCTGTTGAGTAGAGTCAATTTAGCTGATGCTAAATTTTGGATCTCAGTTGCCCCAGCTGCTAAGGATATATGAGGTCAGGAATTGGGTCACTCCCAAAGAAGCTTAGAACAGCAAGCTGGTCTAAAAGGAAGTAGCTAAAAGATATCAAGCGTAATTTATTGGGAATTCAGAAAGTCACAAAATGTCCAACGTGGGATGGGTCTTATAAGGGATCCGTATTGAGGTTAAGGTCACAAAATGTATACCTTTTTTTTTTTTTTGCCATACTAACTTTGTTGTTATTATGCTGGTTGCTTCATGAGGTCAGTTTCTCCTTGCCAACACTGGCAGCCAGATGTCGCCCACTCCATTCTTCTTCTGCCAGGTTCATTTTGCAGCTAGATGGCCAAGAAAGGTAGACAAGTTCCTACAAACTCCAAGAAGGTGTTTTCCCACCAGGAGAAGGGATATCCAAAAAGTCACATAAAGCATCAAACATTTTGTAAACCACAATTTGAAAAAAAGAGTAAAAAGAGGACTTTGAAGAAGCTTTCAAAGGAGAAGTTTCTATCAGTGAGGAAGGAGACAGTTCAATAGTTTCTAAGACTTCACAGAATTCCTATATTTAATGGTTTTCAATGAGCATTATAAATAACTCTCATTTAAATAAATATGAATAAAATGAGTCACTCAGTCATGCAGCTTTTCATGTATTTAATAAGTATTTCTTGAGCCCCAACTATATGAATATCACTATGCTACAGTAGGTGCTAGAATTTCCAAGAAAAAAAAGACACAGTCCTTGCAGAATAGAAGTTTATTTTTACTATTGTTGTTCAGTTGTATTTGATTCTTTGTGATTCCTTTTGGGGATTTCTTAGCAAGATACTGGCAAGTCTCCAGCTCATTTTCCAGATGAGGAAACTGAGGCAAAGTGAAGTGACTTGTCCAAGGTCACACAACTAGTAAGTCTTTGAGGTCACATTTGAAATCAGGTCTTCCTGATTCGAAGCCCTCACTGCTCTATCCACTAGCTGGCCCTTATACTTGACTAGTTCAAAGTTTTAGAACTGGAAAGAACCTCAGGGGCTCTCTAGTCCAACTTTCTCATTTAACAGATGAAGAAACTGAGAATACACTCACAATAAACATATACTTTTTGCCACACTAACTTGGTTGTTATGCTGGCTCTTTCATGAGGTTGGTTTCTTGTGATTTGCTTAAGATCCCAAAGGGAATAAGGAGCAGAACAGTATTCTGAACCCAGATTTTTACTCTAAATCTAGTACAGGTATATCTCAGGAATACTGCAGGTTCAATTCCAGATCACTGCAACAAAATGAATATTGCAATAAAGTTAGTCACATGAATTATTTTTGTTCCCAGTTCATATAAAAGCTGCGGTTATATCATACCAAACAATAGTTTATTAAGTGTGAAATTATGTTATTTCTAATATGTATATATAAATATATATATACATGCATACTTTATAATTTAAATCACTTTATTATACATTTCTATTTCTAAATTGTATACATTTCTATCTAAAATATCTATTTATTTCTAACAATAATATGTATAATATATACATCCTTTAACATACTTTGTTGTTAAAAAATGCTACACGTCATCTGAGCCTTCAGTAAGTTGTAATCTTTCTGGTGGAGGGTCTTGCCTCCATGTTAATGGCTGCTGACTGATCACAGTGGTGGTTACTGAAAGTTGGGGAGGCTGTGGCAATTTCTTAAAATATGACAATGAAGTTTGCCACATTAATTGGCTCTTCTTTTCTTTTCTTTTCTTTTTTTTATTTAATAGCCTTTTATTTACAGGTTATATGTATGGGTAACTTTACAGCATTGACAATTGTATTGGCTCTTCTTTTCACTTGGACATGTAGAGACCGTTGTGGTGGTTGTGGTTGCTGAGTCATTTCAGTTGGGTCAGCCTCTTCATGACTCCATCTGGAGTTTTCTTCGCAAAAATATTGCAATAGTTTATTATTGTCTTCTCCAGTTTTACAGATTGAGGAAACTGAGGCAAGGAAGGTTAAGTGGCTTGTCCAGGGTCATACATAGTAAGTGTATTGAGTCTGGTCTATTCACTGTGCCACATAGCTGCTCTTAAAGACCATTGTAAGATTATTAATTTTTTTTTCAAAATTGCTGTATCTCAGGGAATAAGGAAGCCAGGGGAACAGCCAGTCATTGGGGCAGTCAGGACACACAACATTTATCAATTAGGTTCATTGTATTATATGGGCAGTTAGTGGAGCCCCCAAACAATTATTTTAGTAACATCAAAGATTATTGATCACCATAACAGATGTAATATCAATGAAAAAATTTGAAATATCACTAGAATTGCCAAAACGTGACATAGAAACAAGACATGAGTACTTGCTGTTGGAGAAATGGCACCGATAGATTTGTTCTACACAGGGCTGCCACAAACCTTCTATTTATAAACAACAAAAAAAGCAATGTCTAAGAAGAGCCACGTGCCTGTATTCTTTTCATTGTACTGTTGCTCTGCTTCATAGCATCATGGATTTAAAGCTAGAGGAGACCTTGAGGTCATCAACTCTAGTATCCTGATTTTTTTTTTTATTATAGCCTTTTATTTGCAAGTTTTATTTATTTATTATTATTATTATAGCTTTTTATTTACAAGATATATGCATGGGTAATTTTTCAGCATTGACAATTGCCAAACCTTTTGTTCCAATTTTTCCCCTCCTTCACCCCACCTTCTCCCCCAGATGGCAGGTTGACCAATACATGTTAAATATGTTAAAGTATAAATTAAATACAATATAAGTATAGTATCCTCATTTTTATAGATGTGGAAACTGAGACATAGAACAGTGATGGGAATTGCCCAACATCATAGAGCTAGCAAGTGTTTGAAGTGGAATCTGAGCCTAGATTTCCTGATATGAGTCCAGTGCCCTATCTACTACGCTTGGTAGTGGGTCACAATGGAATGAGCTTTGGTTCATAGCCAGAGGAACTGTGTTCAAGTCTCCAGTGTCTATAACTTGTACGGCTTTAGGCAAGTCAATTAACCTCTCATTTCCTTCTCTGGCAAGTGAGGGAATTAGGTTAGATGAGGTTCCATCCACTTCAGATCTATTGCCTATAGTTTTTGGGACTAGTAATTAAGAGAAAAGGGGCAATTTGCTTTGAATTACCTACATTACTGCTTTGTTGTTTCTCACTGCTACAGAAGGAAAAGATACTAAGAATATGCAAGTGAAATTTGAGGACTAATATAATCCACATCTGCCTTAACTGGGACAATAAGACATTTATTAAGCACCTATTATATACAATCACCACATTTTATTTTCCTATAGTATTTTGTATATAGTAGGCAGTTCATCAATATTTGTTAAATTAATTTACACAGCACTCTGCTTGGCTCTATGGTCTATCAGAGAATGGTATGTTTTGTTTTTTTTTTTTCTTCAAGTTTCAAATCTCTCCATACTTCCTTTAAAGCTGAAAAAGTAAACAAACCCAATCCATTCTGGGTTAGGATCAGGCCCACAGGCATGTGGGGCTTTCGGGTTGGGTGGCAGATTGGGTACACCTGGAATGCCCTCTAACGATCAGATTCCCTGAAGAATGTTTTTTTGTACTGGACAATCCATGTTCCAAACATTTATGTGTTTATTTTTAAAGGGTCATGGCTGCTGACAGACTACAACATTTGGGGGGGAAAGGTCTTCTTTGCCTAGAGTCGATTGACTGGAGGAGATCAAAGGCCCTATGGAATGATCTGGGTCCAGCCATTTCACTTTGTGTACAGAACTGCTGTTAACCATTAGCCTCAGCCCTCTCTTTGGTTAACTAAAAATCATTTGGTGGTCTTTTAGAAAGGAGAAAATAGAGAAGTCTGCTCCAAAAACAGTCTCATGTTTCTCGGTTCAAGAGAGAATTGAGTAGCATGCATCATTAATTCCTATGCAGCAAACATTCTTCACTCCAAGTGGCAATTAGCAGTAACATTTCTATCTTGTGTTGCCGTGATGAGATTTTTATGCTAATCATCACATAACAGTAAATTAATCATTTGGGCACGGTTCAAGAGGATGTATATTTCATGAGGCAGATATAGATATCAAGATCAGTTTGATATTTACTCAAGGTAAATGGGAAGCATCACAAATTATGATGAGAGAAGCCAACAAAGAAAGCACGTGAGGGAGGAAAAACCATGTGCCGTGTAGATATGCGTGTAAGAATGCTACAAGTGCTCTTGGGGTCAATTAGTGTAATCATTGGAAGGAAGGTAAATTCCCAGGGGATCCTAAACTGAAAAAATCATTCACAGGCTCAGCCCTGGCCCTCAAAACCACATCTTGACAATGTCAAGGGTAAAACCAGCCATTTCCCACATTTCCCTTTAATCCCTTTCCTTTCCCTGCTACAAAATTTGCCCTTGTCACATTTATATAATATTTAAATGGAATTCTCAACTTGCACTTAAGTCCACATGGCTGAATGAACCAGAAATGGGACTTGTCCCAAAAGGCAAACTAGAAAGCTTTTAAGTTTTCAGGAAATGGGACGCCCACTCAAATGCAGCTTTGCTCCCCAGCAGATAAACAGCTCCCATATATCAGTTTATGGAAAACAGAATGGTGGTCGTGAAATACACGCAAAACCCAGACTTACTCACATAACATATGACATGTCTGTGGAAAGCTCAGAATTATGAGCCGCCAGCCAGGGAATGGGGGAAGGAAGAGGAGTCGAGGCCTGGGAGGGGAGGAGAAGGAGGAGGAGGAGGGTTGTCTTTTTATTCTCAAACCCTTCCTTTGTTCTACTTTTCCAGTCTTATATACACACTTCCACACACAGATCTCATATTCCTGCTTACTTGCCCTTCCCTATACCCACCAGAACACACACACACTCACACTTTTATTATACAATGGCATTTCTCCAGCCCCATCCTCCCTCGTTTCCTGTGTGACCTGGTAATGAGGTCCTAGTGACAAGCCAGGGCAGGAAAGGGACCATTTCTGTCACCACCTTTTCCAATCCTAACATCATCCCTTCTCTCTCTTTTTCAGATCTATGGCAATAGCTTCCTAATTGGATTTCTTTCATCAAGGAGGCTCTCTCTTTTCCAATTCATCTTCCTTACAGCTACCAAAACCATACTCCTAAAGCATCACTCTGACTATGTTACTCATCTTCTCAGTAAGTTCTGCTGGTCCCCTATTACACTGAACGTCAAATGCACACTTCCGTGCCTGGCATTTAAAGTTCTTTATAACCTAGCTCCATCCTGACTTCCAGGCTTATTGCATATTTGTCCCTTTCACGTGCACCGTGGGAAAGCCAAATTGGACTCTTGCTGTTCCATACACATGATATTCCATCTTCTGCAAAGGCACAAAGCCCCCAAGATCGGTAATGTAACCCCTCTTTTCTTCTCCCTCTGGTTTCCTTCAAAGCTCAGGCCGTCTATAGATGGCCTTTTCTGATTGTCTCAACTGTTAGCATACCCCAAATTTACATCTCACAAAATCTTCTCTCTCTAAAGTTACTAAAATTGCCAAATCAATGGTGTTTTCTAAATCCTCTTTCTCCTTGACCTTGTTAGTTTTTAGCAATGTCAGTGACTCCTCATTGATACTCTCTCTCCAGGTTTTCAGAATACTATTCTCCCCTGGTTTTCCTCTTATCTAATTGCTTCTTGGTTTCTTCTGCTGACCTCTCCTCCAACTATAGGTGTCCTTTAGAATTCTGACCTGGGTTTTCTTTTCTTCTTCTTCCACTTGATGATTCATGCTGATGATTCTCATTTAATTAACTTTTTGTGCTGATGATTCTCAAATCTATCATTCTCCATCCTCTCTACTGACCTCCAATCTCACATCTCCCACTGCCTTTCATTCATCTCTAACTGGATGTCCAGTAGATGTCTGAAATTCAGTATGTCTAAATTCCTACCCTCTTTATTGCTATAGGTGGCAACATCCTTCTCCTAGTCCTTCAGGATTGAAACCTAGTAGTGGTCATCATGGATTCTTCACTATTTCTCACCCCTCAAATCCAAGCTGTTGCCAAGGATTATTGATTTCAACTCAGCAACATCTCTCAATTATACCCCTTTTCTCCTTTGACACCATCATCTCCTTTGATTGTGCAGGCCTTCATCACCACTCCTAGATTATTGCAAATCTAGAAAAATTATTGCTACTAGTGGATCTCCCCACTCCAATACATACTGTGTTCAGCTTCTAAAGTGATTTTCCTAAAACTCAGATCTGATCAAATCACTCCCCACTCAATAAATTATAGTAGCATCCTATTGCCTTGAGGTTCAAATACAAAAATGTTCCTTTTGGCATTCAAAACTCTTCATAAATTAATATTTTCCTACCTTTCTATTCTTCTTACATCTTACTCCCCATCAAATATTCTTTAAATCATTGATACTGGCCTCCTTATTCCACAAACAAGATACCCAAAAACACCTCTCTGCTTGGAGCACTTTCCCCCATGCTTGGAATGTTCTCCCTCCTCCACTCTGCCTACTGACTTCCTTACCTTCCTTTAAAATTTGCTTTTGACTTGAGTGTTTGACACAAGCTCTGTACATTGGTCTAAAGTGGCATTTTCGTTATCCCCCTTTGGCAATCAAAATTAATGCTTTTTTATTTTTTTGCTTTTTATTTGCTTCTTACCCAAAGGATTTTTTTTTAAATTAATCCTGTATTGTCTTTCCTTTTTAAGTAAAACACAGTTTCCTTCTATTTAGCTTCTGCTTTAGCCTGACATAGTCATACTCATTCTTACTTTACTGTTATTGAAGTAGGATTTCTTTATATATATTTGGTGGCTGTCAGACTTTCTGTGAAAGTTTGGGGGCTGTATGTGAGGAGTATGTGTATGCACAAGTACTATGTGTATCATTGAAATTACATGAAGTGAGGATTACTTGTAATTGAAATATTTATAAAAGAAACTACTTTATTCACAGAATCCAGCTTTAGTGCTGGTTTCATCTTATTTTTTAAAATATAAAATCTAATGACACTGTATATAAAAACAAAAAAAATTACTTTGAAAAACCATTGATTCTCCTGGGTCTAGATGCTAGGATTTCCTTTCTGGGGTTCCCCTATTCCCTGGGATTTCTAGGGCCAAAGAAGGAGTAAATGCTCCCTTTCTTTCTCTTCTTCTTGCCCCTATGGCTCCCTGAGGAGACGGCTTCTTCCCATGTGTCATTTCCCATTGCCCTGTCCTTTTCCTATTTCTCTAGAATGTCAAGGTCTTTGATGGAATTTTTAGAAAAGGGACAAAAGTTCAAGTACTGTATTATGTCAGATTTTCCTACCTCTCATTAGCTCTCTTTCTTTCTATTTTTCAAAAAATAAAAGAATTAAAACATCTACCAAATTCAGATTGGGAGCCTGCAATTACCCCAAGTTTCAAGGTTTCCTTTGGCTTTGAGGAACTTTTCATTTTTTCCGTTCCCTCGTGTTACCTGATCCTAAACCTGATGGGGTTTGGTTTGGCTTGGCTTGATTTTCCCTCCAAAAGCAAGTTCATTCTGGGATGGGGGCTGAGCATTTGTGTGTAATATGTACCTAGTGTATTTAAGAGTAATCTCTTGGTGTGGTGGGAGAAGGTGTTGACCCCAGAGTTCCATGGTTAAGGTATTACTCACTTGAGTGCTCTCCATACTTGCCTGGGTTGGAGAGACTGGCTAGCAGTATTGTGCCTGTAGCAGCATGGATGTAATTAGAAAATAGGATATTCATCCTAGTCTATTCCCCCACCTTAACAATTTGTATATTTGCACTCCAATGAATGTTAACAGTGACTAACTTGCCATAGAATCCTATTGTTCTCTGCTCTTACACTCATCTTGTTGCAAACAACGGCTGTTCCCTTGATTTCTTTTCCTTTGAGCACTTATTCCAATTAGCTGCTTGAAATACTTCCCTTGGAATTAGAGCTGTCATTTCCCTTTTCTTCCTGAATCGCCCAAGATGATGAAGGGAGGCTGTAGAGATGCTCTGTGCCTAGGGAGCTTGGAAGGTGAAGTTATTTGCTTCAAGTTAGTGCAGAAACACCATTGGTTGTAGAATTCTCACTTTCTAGCTTAGAGAAATAGGTGTTATCAACAGGGAATTAAGCAAAATGTGATATGCTACAAATTTTTAACTGTCTTTGTTTTTTCTCCTGGCATCAAATTAGAGGCTATAGATTACTTATTCCCAAAGAACTTCCTTTGCGTTAAAGGAAAAAACAATTTGTAATGACAAAAAGAAAGAAAAAAAGATCAAGTACAATATTTTGTACTGTTGTCTGACCTTCTTCTGTGATGTGTAATGTACTTTATTTTTTGGTATTTTCTGTTTTTAAAAAAATGTAACACTTGACTTTTGCAAGAAAAAATAAGTAAAAGAAAATATTATTCCTATGCAACAAGAAAATATTAACTAGATTAACAACTAAAATTCTACCTTCTACAGGAAGCCTTCCACTCCCAATTCTAGTGTCTTATTTTTTTTCCTATTTATTCAGTGAACAGCTTTTTTGGTACATATTTGTTTGCATTTTGTCTTCCCCATTAGATTGAAAACTGTTTGAGGGCAGCTACTGTCTTTTGCCTCTTTTTGCATCCCTGGTGCTTAGCATAATGCCTGGCACATAGTAGGCACTTAGTAATGTTTATTGGTTGGTTGGTGGTGGTACAGTGGGGAGTGAAGTTGTGAGCAAACATGAACACAGTACCATGTAAAACTCATGTATCACAATTGGGGAACTATCCCCTCCTTATCATACTTTTCCACTGTCCTTTTAGGATGCATTTGATGATTTGTGACTTTTTTTCCCCTGTCAGACTTGTCCTTGATGTTCACTTATTGAGTCACCAAATGGACAGAGCATAATGCCTCCATCAAAATACACTGCACATTTTTCCTTCCAAGTCTTTTACCTTTCTTCACTCACATAACTTTTATATGGGAACCTCATTCATGATATAGACCAATATACTGTGGTCACCAAATAAGAATCTAATATTTTCATTTTATAGATGAGGAAACTGAGGACCAGGGTGGTTGCTCACGATGATAAGTATAACAGATAAAACTTGATCTCAAGTCTTCCTACTGCTACCTAGTAAAACATTATTGGAAGTCTTTATAATATTACTGGTATTAATCTACTGGTTCCTTCAAACATTGGACTTTACCCATTTGTTAACAAAAGGCATGCCCTGTTTGTTGAATAATATTGTTAGGGATAATATCTTAGTCAGCTAAGAGAACTCCTGAAATAAGACTTTGATAAATCATAGAGTGGAAAGGCAGAGATTTGACTAGATGGGATTCCCTGATTGAAAATTTGAATTTTGTAAACACAACAGCAGCAGAATGTGTGTGACAAGCACTCAACATATCATAAACCTATAAAATATGTATGTTGACAACAAATATAAAACATAGAGTACATCATCTAAGAGGCTAGAGCTAGGATGGTATTCTGGAGACCCAAATCTAAAATAGAGCTCTTCACTTCTTGAAAAAATAAACACTGAAATCAAAGAAGAAGAAAGATCCAAGTTCAGCATTAGCATTCACTAAAGGGAGTCAGATTACAGGAAAAGGATGTAAGATGGTGATCACAAAATTAGATGAATTGGAATGCTAAAGCAGCCAATTCGGCAATCACAGAAATAAACCAAGAACCACCACCCAAAGGGCAAGCTGTTCCATGAAGATCAAGTAAACAGACCAGTAGTGTTGAGGATAGGATCATAGGAAATTCAGAGAGGAGGATAAGCAGATTAAAATGACCTTACCTGAGCCTCATTCTTTGCTGTTAGGGTTTGTTAGAGAGCCATGACTGAATAAAGGTAGACGTTTAAGGATAAAAGGAGGAATAATTTTTTAAAATTTCTTTTTTCTCCTCCTGTCTTATATGATATCCTCTAGCTTATAGAGCTAGAGGATACCATAGAGGCCATCTTGTTCAATCTGCTCATTTTACAGATGAGCAACTGAAGTGACTTGCCCAGGATAATAAGATGGTAAATAACACAGGTGGGATTTGAAATTCTGGCATCAAACTTACCATTTTCCTCTCCAGTTTTGGTATAATTATGAAAATCAGAGGAACAATGCTTCCCTAAAAGGTACTTCCAAGCTCTCAATGAATTCTGTGTTTGACTACATAAGGGGAATGAGGTGGTAAAAAATTATAGTTTACAAAGCAATGAAAATGATAGTTTACAAAGCAGGAAGAAGCTAAAAGAGAATGAAACCCCTATGGCTATAGCTATGCTGTGGTGAGGTTACAAGTTGTACCCAGCGTTTTAGCGCCTTGGATTATGTCATAGCTAGAAATTGAGATCTTAAAGCTATGTCATCAGCTTCTCCAATTCTTGGTAATATTCTGATTGTCAATCAAAACCTTCAAGGTATTTGAATAGGGATGCAGGGAGTAAAAGAGCCATTCCCTAACTATATAAGTACAATACTGTTCTCCAAATATGCAACTGAATGCAAGGTAAGGGGTAGTAGGAGGAGAGAGTAGAACACAGGGCTTCTAACATAGCCATAAAATGAAGCCCTTTTGAATCTGACAATTTAGTGGCCTAAAATACACGTGGAATGGACAGAGAACCTTCCTGGCCTCCTTTAAGTCTCACCTAAAATCCTATCTTGTACAGGAAGCCTTCCTCAAATTCTTTGATTTCTAATACCTTCCTTCTATTAATTGTTTCCTATTTATCCTGCATGTAACTTGCTATATATATATATATATATATATATATATATATATATTTATTTGTGTATTGTCTCTTCCATTAGATTGTAAACTCCTTGAGATCACAAACTATCTTTTGCCTCTTTGAGTATCTACCCTCCTCACTTAACATAGTTCCTAACACAATTGATTGTATTGATGCTTAATTATTGATATTTAATAAATGCTTGTTTATTGACTGATGTTCATTTAACAGATTCAGACTCCCTTTGTTCCAAACTGACTCCCAGCTGATGA